>NC_056759.1:14282500-14530884 GCF_018687715.1 Carya illinoinensis | reverse complement strand
AGAAAAGGGCAGAAGGATGGCAGAGACTTTCAGGACCCATACAATACACAGTATTTTTTGGAAATTTGATTAGACTAGAAAGAAAGATACAAAAAGAGGCGGTGTTTTCCCAACAAAATACCCCGTTATAATCAATACAATGCATGCAGTTAAAAACAATAAGGTACGGTAATGGAGCAAAAATATTGAACCGGTTCCATGTTCCTCAAGCAGGCTTAGGAAATGAACGCCAAAAGGCGATCTTGAATGCAAAACCGTCCAGGGTTTGCAGTCTACATCGTGAAGCTGCAATAGATAAAAGTGCGCGCACTGTACTTGACCATTTCAAGGAGTAGATCTGTATTGCTTGTAGAATGTGTATACACACACTGCAAGGTGTGGAGTCGTGGACTCAAAGGGTATGGTACCATAGTGAGCTCCATCATATACAAAGCTGGGCAATGGGTGGCTTGGCTATAAATTCGCCCAACCCATAGAGAAATGGGCAAAAAATTGTGGGTAGACTATGCTATGCGCATCTAATTCAGTATATATCTGCCTGCCAGTTTGAAATAAATATTATGTAAAATATTTCAAACCCTTAAAACTTCTATGCGCATCACAACTCTTTATGTTTTCCTGCTTCTTCGTTTGCTTCTTTCATGGATTTTTTTTTTTTAAACATCTTTTTTTCTTCATATTGTTGTACTTTTTTTTGCGTGTTGATATCATGTAGGTGTAGGTAGGTACTAGGTTTGATGTAGAAGATTTCCATGACCGATTCTTGTTGAAATCCAATTCTCGTTTTTAAGGGTTTTCATGCTTGAATTAAGGAAGTTAGCTTAACCCATAAAAATAAAAATAAAAAATAAAGAAGTTTAATTTCCTGTTTGGTGGTCAGGCGAAAGGGCTAGTTAACTTGCCTGCCCATTCAACAAATACAGACAGCCAGGTTAAACGTGGGGGGGGGGGGGGGGGGGGGGGGGGGGGGTTGAGGGTGGGATGGAGAGAGTAGTTACATATAGGGCGGCGGGTAGCGGGCCTGATTCTATCCATTTGAGAAATTGTGCATACAAGTACTGGTCTTTGTTGCCGTACTACAATACCTAGGCAAGATGTAACCCATTGTATATTGTTTTAGGGATCTATTAATTTCTTTTTTATCATTTGTTTCTTAAAAGAAAAATGAGGAAGGACGAGATAATTTGTTTAAAGAACTGACTGATAATTTGGGCTAGGAATGCATTCTTTTGCTTTTCCTATATAAATAATTAGTTTACGACAAAAAGAAATACTGGACGCGGTGAAGAAAGATTTGATTGTAGCAGATTTCCTTCTTATTTGCTCCGTCACATGGTTAACTAACACTAGCTCGTCATTTTGTTTTGAGTTTCATTTTCCAACTTATGCCATGAATATATGCTCGACAGGCAAATTCATGTCATGTAGAAGCCCCATGTCTACCTGAGATCTTGACATCAGTTGATTCAACTGACGATACCTCATAAGTTTCAGTCTTGTTGCGTTGTAACTCAAGTACTTTTGGCAAGACTAATATTTAACTGTGGTTTCCTCCAATGCCTCAATGACTTTAGTTGACAAAACTTGATACATATGCTAAAATTAAAAGAAGATATCAATTTTCCACGGTGTGCAAGTATTCTGAAAAAAAAAACAAAAAAAGAAAATCAAATTCTCTTGGTGCCTAAGCAGTTGTTGGTGGCGGCTGATAACCATATCTGGAGAAGGTTCGGCACTGGGGATCACTGATTCGGTGCCTCCTTGGTACCGTATGGTAGATCCAACGCAAGGGAGATGTTGAACAATGCATTCATAGATCTCCTAGTGTCATTTGGCAGATTCGATGCTGGGGAGGAGTCAGATCTCTCAGCGCCTTGACCTCACTAGATGGCAGAAATGTGCCAGGGAGGTTCTAGGGTGATTCATGCCACCCTGGCGACGAGATTGCAATTAATTTAATTGTTGGGATTGGAACAGCAATACCTAGCCAATCTAAAAAAAAAGAATTCTTAATTTTTTTAATATGCATAAAATCACAATCTAAAAGTTGCATCATATTTAATGGACAAAAATTTGGGCTTTTGTTTCTCTTTATATTTTAGTTCGTGTATATATATATATATGATAAAATTGCATGAATTATACATTTTTAAAATTATAGACAACAAAATGCATGATAAGAAATACCTACCAGAATTCAAAGCATTGAATTTTTCCTGATCCTGTAATGGGAAGGAGGATGTTAGAATGCTGATCTGCATAGTTCGAATTCACAAGGGTGATGTTTGTTGGGTCTCAAAAATAGGGGTTAATGCAGATTATTGTTAGAATGTTTCAAATATATTCTAACAATTATAAAATTTAGTGCCTAATTAGTTTTATTTCCGTTTACATATGTTTCGAATTTTTATAATTTTATCTTTAAATTTACAAATTTTTACAGTCAAACCCTTTCGTCCGACTTTGTCTAACGGACTAGTGGCGAGATTTGCACATATATAGCATTCCATGGTCAAGTGAACGACAAATTAATGTATGTCATCTTGTTGTTCTTGAAAATATTGGTTTGCATGACTTTTGTAGTAGGGTATAAGCTTGCGAGTCCCTAAGTGATGAACCGCTTAAATTTGGGCACAAAAGGCTATAACCACAAAAAGATATTACACAAAAGTAATTTTATAAACTGACATGGTTTCATATATTCCGTTCGATCTGTTTTATAATAAAAGTAACTTTACAATCTGACAAACAATATTAAGCCACATCAGTTTGTAAGATTACTTTTGTGTAATTACTTTGTCGGTAGATTATTTCTCTTTATATTTTGATGGACCATATGAAGACATACACTTTACTTTATAATGGATCAAGCATTTTTCAGTCTCAAATATTAACTAGTTTTCGCCAATCTCTTGTCGGATTCAGAGATGATTGGCTATGATCAAATATACAGACTTCAAACATAGTGTCATGTTAATCTCTTCGATCCACTACTTGCACTCCATATATATCCTTATAGACATCCTTTGTTAGATTATGGATTCCTGCTAAAATCACATATATCCTTCAGTACTATATATCTAAGAGTCATTGTGGGGTATGATTTGATTTATTGCCCTCTTCACCTCCACAATGCTTCTTTTCTTCCCATTAACATTGTCCTTCACCTGTGGAAGCAGAAATTACATTAATTAATATATCACCATGATTATAAAACTTCAATGAAAATTTTAAGTTATTAAAATGTTATAAAAAAAAGGCATTCATGAGCAAATTGCATTATACCTTGGCTCTCAATTCAGCTACAAAAAACCCATTGGTTAATGAAGACTGAACCGTTGTGGTCTCAATCCGGAGTTCTCGGAGCGTTTGCATGACGTCAAGTAACAATCCTTCCTTGTACGGGCATTGGAGTTCCAACAATCCTTCACTCTCTATGATCGACACCTCTACCATCGTCTCCATCGATGTCGGTGATGGAGGAGGTGGTGGCGAATCCACAGTCTTGGCTTTTGCACAGCCACTTCTGCCCTCCACAATCCTCAACTTCCTCTTCTCCGGCCCGGGTTGAACAACCTGAACCCGATTATCCATTCCCACATGGGCACGGTCCACCACTGTTACCCCACTCCTTTGCTCCTTCAAACTACTAGTAGATCTTTGTAGGTCCCCTAAGCTATTCGACCTTTGTAGGTCCCCCAATGATGATCTGGACCGTTGATCGACCTCCATCTGCCGGTTATGTGCCTCCAAGTCATGAATTTTTTTACGTAATTGTTTCAAGTACTCAATGGTGTCACCCAATATGGAGGCTTTGTCCATTTTGGTCACGAATGGCACCAAGGACCTTAGTATGATGAACCTTTCGTTGAGCTTTTCTCGGCGGCGGCGCTCGGCTAGGACGTGGTTGGCGCTGAGCTCATCTTGGGGGGTCCCCTTTTTGAAACGAGTCATTGTGGAGTCGGCATCTCGTAATTTGGGGGAGTTTTCGTCACGATACTTGGTGTGAAGGAATGGAATGCTGAGGAGAACGTACTTCAGGAGCCATTGGGATGTGCTCTGGTCAATTGGGATGCGGAGGTGGTGGTCCACTGCGGTTGTCCACTTGGTAAATGCTGATTGGGTGGAGTAAGAGATGTAGTCGGGGGATGCTGACTTGGCCCATCGGCTGGTTTGGCTTTGGACAATTGTGGACACTGTTTGGGAGTAGTGGGTGTCCTCTTGTGCCAAGTCTTCCAGTGGAGCAGTAGTTCCTACACAAACGAAACACACATATATAAGGTATGTGAGAACAACTAGAAAATGGGTTTGGTATATTTTCTGGGATTTGTTTTTGCACAATGCTATCTTTACTTATAATGTTGTGCGTAAGTTAATACTACTATTTATTTTTTAGAATAAAAAACAGTTAGTTTATTGTAAGGATAATGCCAATGTGACACTACTAGAATATGCATAACATAAAGAGTACTGCTACATCCATAAAAGAATCACATTAAAATAATATTATAAATTGATGTGATTTTATCTAATCTGTTAGATTTATTTTACAATAAATTAACTTTACAAATCTAACGAATCATATTAAGTTATGTGAGTTTGCGAGATTACTTTTATATAATTTTTTTGTAGTTAGAGTATTTTATTAACACAAAAGATATAAAAGGAGAAGTTTCAACATATATTCCACATAGCAATCGTGTAAGTACATCAAATAAAAAGTACAGTAAAAGGAAAATGGAGCTAAGAAAGTTGTCCTGTCCCATATTATATTTTCTTAGAGGTGGAAAATGATAAATACATAATATTTTACATTAATTATATTTTAAAATAAGAGATATTTATATCATACAAATAATATTATTTTACAAAAATATTATTATTATTTTTAACTGATGATTAAAGTGAAGAGTTACTTCTCGGAAATGGAGACTAACGAAGGAGGGAGAGTGGCACATGTACTGATCATGGGGAGCATGGTGTCCATATATAGGTGAATTGGTAAGAGGCAAATCTAACTTCTTGTATGCATCGGGAACAAGTGAAGGAAACCATGGAGGGAATAGAAAAGCGTAAAGAAAAGGGCCACGAAGAGAGAGAAAAAAAGAAAAGGGAAGAAAGCTTCTCCCTTCTCCAGGAAATTTCATGTAAGATCGATGAAATTAACGTTGTGGATTCATATGAGACAATCTTGACGGGGGAAGAAAATGAAGACTCTCTCAACCACAATTGAATTTTGCATGGGTCAATTGAAATCTCACTGCCCAAAACGTTAAAAAAAATAAAAAAATAAATTCCAGTTGTCGCACATAAAGACAACTTGTACAAAGAAAAAATGATTTTCAGCCTTAAATTATTATTATATTCATGGGAAGGGTACTGTCCCAAAAAGCAAGCGATAGTTTTGAGGGAGAGGAAGGCCCGTTGGGCAGGGGGAAATCGTCCCCACGAGAAGCATAGGCGCGTGCCCCACGGGTATGGTATATCTGGGACCCATGCGTTGCGTAAATGTCAGATCCAGATCTTGTCAGAGAGACCACAGCCTAGCTAAAAGGATTACAAAATAAATTCCCGCAGGTGTGTGTGCAGTGTGCGTGCATGCATGGAGAACCATCATGTCATCTTTTATATATATAATATATGTGAGCATCATCGTCATCGTTGACTCCACTCGGATCTCAAAAGTTTCTTTGAAATTTTGGCCACCCCACTGGCAGAAAGCCACACTTCTAGATTCCATTCTAGGAAACCCAACGAAGACTCATATAAATATATATATATATATATATATTATGATTATTGCTATATTGAATTATATAAAAAAAAATTATAATTTAATTAATCACATTAAATCACAATAATTTATGAGATTATTTTCAAATAAATGAATATACCTGAAGGTGGTTGCTGAATCCCACTGCCCAATAACGGATCTTGTTGCGACAATGGCCACCTTCGAGTTGACTCTGCTCTGTACGAGTCAGCCTGGCGCTGCTGATTCGTTGGATTGCCCGATTGGCCCACGCCAAGCATGTGAAAATCCGAGTCCATATTGTTGGACCCATCGTCTGGGGAACCCAGCCGGATGTCCTCAGACATCTCCAGCTGCATGAGCTCGCTCGGCTCGGCCGCTGCTGCTGCTTGGGGGTTTGTGGCCGTCGTAATGTGACGGTTGTTACGGCCGGTTTCGATTTCCGAGTCGGACTCGCCGTCCTCCTCCTCCTCTTCCTCCTCTTCCTCGTCTTCTTCTGGATTATTTGTGTTGACAGGAACGTCTGCCACTGGGTACATGACCGGGACGGAAGGAGAGTGGAAGCTGGGGTGATCGGACGACGTCGCCGGATTGGAAGTGGAGTGCTCGGAGAGAGCGGGCTTTGGCGGGTGAGGTTGGTGGGGGTGTCCGGTGAAGAAACTCTTGACTTGTTCGATCAACGCAAGGTCTTCTTGCACCTGCAGTATTAATGCATCATTGAGAAATCTCTTCTTTATTTATATTCCAAGGAGGAGTTTACTTGCACATACAAGGAAATAAATTTTCCTTTACGTAAACACAAAATAATTGATGAAACAAAACTGGGTCTTATTACCTTTTCTGTTGTGCCAAATTCCACGACGCCATCCAAGAGGGGAATGCATAACACTGTCTGAAAAATGTTGGAACAATTAATGTAGATTTCTTCGAAAAAAACAAAATTATTAGCTAGATAAACAAAAATACATGCATTTAGTAGAAAAGATCATCAAACTGCGGGCATGCGCATGGCCATCGGAGTTACCTGAATGCGCGCACTCTGTGCAACGAGAAGCAAGTTGGAGTTGAAAAAGCGTACGCATGCAGGAGAGGACGACTTCGTTAGTTATTAAGAAAACACAACTCAAATAAAACATTCATAATTTGCAACTAAATTGTTATGATTAAGTAGTTCTCTCATTAATGATTACAATACATTAATCTTATTTCATGTTCAAACATGACCTGTTTATTATTAAATTAATTCCTAATTAAAAAAAAAAAAAACCCTTAAAAGTTTGAAAACAGCTTCTAATCCAGCCAAATAGTACCCCCAACCTTTTTCTTCATTTGTCTTTGAACAGTGGAAAAGTAGGTGAAATTGCGTGGGGATTCGTGCCCCCATCTTCCACTACAGCAAAAATTCGGTATATAGACGACGACAAAATGATCTGCTTAATGTTCATCGTGCACCTTTAAAAGACAAGGTAGTACAACTGCCAGTAAAATAAACATGCATGCAGCAACGCTCCATTTTAATTTCAGACACTCAAAATTAAGCTCGATCGTAGTCTTTCAATTGAGGAACTTCACCAATTACCACCATATTAATCAAGAGCTCCATTTAAAATCTCGATTTTATTACATATAATTTAATGGCTTAACAATTTGCAGTCAAATGCACAAGAATACGAAAAAAAATTAAGTAGATCAGACATATATAAACATACCTTGGCAAGAATGGCTCTAGAAAAAGTTTTGCTGTCGACATCATTTGCACCGGTGAGCCATACGTGCTGCCGCTTTGCATATGCCTTTCCAGGTAACCTACATTAATCATGAATATATGTTTATTTTGAGAGATCAGAGAGAGAGAGTGAGAGAGAGAACGAGTACACCGATGGGAATATATCTCGTTGATAAAGTTTCTTCCTCTAATTGTTTGGTATATTTTATCTCGTGTTGCATGATGACTCACAGCCAGAAGTGTTTTATGTTTATAAAGCATTTATATATGTAGTCTTCAAACGGTTTTATTAACGTATACACGTGACTCGAGGTTTTTTCTAACGTAGGAGAGTGATTCTACGTTTGTTTAAACAAAAGGAACAAGGAAAAGAAACATTACTCAAGTGAAAATAAGATATAAATGCATGTCTGGATGAGGATTAATGAATGTTATTTTTATGTCAAAAGTACTCCCAATATGTTTAAATTCTGATCAATGCTTCGTCCTGTTCTGGTGGTGCCTAAGGGTTACATATCTGTATATGCGCCATGAGCAGCTGCCATGAAAGCTTAAAGCAGAGAGAGAGAGAGAGAGAGAGAGAGAGAGAGAGAGAGAGAGAGAGAGAGGAATCTTACTGCAATGGCGAATCTGACTGCAATAGCTACAGTAAGATTAGCAAGTTCAGTGATCAGCCAGTGTGCTAATCAGCCACAAATTCAGTTGACACCCAATTTCTAAGACAGCTTAATATTTCTGGAACATATTTCCAGAAGTCTTCCAAGTACTTTTCAGTACTAACATTGTTAAAAAGAGACTCATTTAAGACAAGATCTGACCTTGATAAATAACTTTAAGATATGAAAGAGGAAATTATTGAGAAACATAACGCAAAAATTTTAACGACCTCAATAACTTATCTTTCAGAAAATAAAAATCGACAGACAACATTTCTTTTTTCAACAAACTGGGGGACAGCCAACCATTTCCAACTGGCCCAGTTACTCTTTCTTGAACGAAGTCAGCCCTATTTTCCAGCTACGTAGCTAAATTTACTCACTCAACTGCCCCTAATTATCATCTTGTACGCAGTTAATGCAGAGAGAGAGAGAGAGCGAGCTGTCATTTTTCCATTTTTCTAGGAAATAATTGAATGGGATGTTAACTGTAATAAATGACCTTTTCCCGGTAAGTAGCCGCAATAAATGTCCTACCTTCTAGGAAAGGAAATTCTCAAACTCTTTCACTAACATTCGAAGAGAGAAGGGCAGAAAATGGAAGGGGATCAGTATGCAAGTGACAATTGTATTGCCTATGTGTGACAACTGAACACTGAGAACAGTGTGTAAAATGAAGGAAATCATTCACTCATGATTTTCTTTTTTCTATTTTTATTTATAAATCATTGACGCACAGTGAGATTCACTTCAGGAAATTGACATTGAGATAAACAGGTAAGCAAGGAAGGAAAGCTAATCGATGGAGCAGAAGTACATGTATATATATAGAACTTACCCCACACCTGGGGAGAAAGAGAAAGAGACACACATCAAGTAGAACCATTCCGACTCGGTCAAGTCCTCCGGTGACAAGGCTGCACAAGGTCGCCGTGCCGGCTGGTTTGTCTCTGCGGCGGACAAAGAATCGTAGAGCTCTCTAAGCTGCTGACTTCTCTGAAGAGATGCCTCCTCGGTACTAACCTCCATGGGTTGCACCGTCTTCCGAGTCTTGATTGCTCCATTGTAATACCCATCTGCCCAAACTAAGATCCTGGGCAGACAAAGATATTGCAAATCAAGATATTTTATATATGCCACAACGCTAGCTCTCAACTACCACCAAAAAATAAGAGGACAGAGGTTATAGTTATTTTGAATTACCCTTGTTGTGGACAGAATTGCCAGAACAGACTGTATGTCCATTGAACGGATTGCACCGCCGCCTGCAGCATACTCTGAAGCCGGCTACTTGGCGGTGCAGCCATCCTTTTGATGGATATCAGCCCCCGGAATTGGTTAAAAGAAAAAGTAAAAAATTACAAGAAGAAAACCACCTTTTGGTTTCGAAGGTAGTAAGTAGACAGAAAGGTAAGCTGATGATGATCAGGTGAGCTGAAAATCAAACCCCTGTCAGCTGAACAAAAACGAAGAGGAAATCAAAGTGTGTGGAGGAGGCCTTTTGGGAAAGAAGAGAAGGTAAATGGCAGACCTGCAGGTGAGAGAGAGAGAGGCAGACAGAAAAAAAGTTAGATGACTTTGAGGAGGATATGTGAATAGCCCAAGAAATGCCACGCTTTGTAATGGTTGACGATCCAAAAAAAGAAAAAAAGAAAAAAGAAAGTAGAAAGAAAAAACCTTGAAGGGCCGTTAGATCACTAGGTGATGAGCAATGAATAAAAATTCAACAGAGAGTAGTTAGGGTTTGTGACTCCGATCGAGAGAAGTAGGGAGGTCTTTGATTCTTATTGAATGGTCGGTCTACCAGACAAGTTGAGAGACGTGGCAAGATGAGTTAGGAGAGTGTGGGATTTTGGTTACGCGCGTGTGGGTTTGTTTTTAGTGAGGATGGGGAGGCGTTCAGAATTATTAGGTGGTGAGAAGACTGGAAGTTGGGGCTTTTGCTTTGGGAGTAGGGAGAGTCTACCAGTATTTCCTCAACCACTTGTCAAAATCATAATTCTGAGCTGCTATAAGAAACAAGTTGTAATTTTCTTTTTATCAAAACTAAAATTTTATTTTTCTCACTTCTCTTGTTTCTAAAACTAAAATATTATTTCATCCCCAATGTGTTCTGGGAAATTGAGAATTTCACCCCAATAAAACAAGAGTAGTTTGGGATGAAATTAAAAAAAAAATAAAATTAAAGTTTTTAATTCAAATGAATGAAGATCTTGGTCAAACAAGAATATACAGATTAAATTATGGTCTTGTTTAGATACCCAGATGAGATATAAATTAGCTGAGTTGTATTTCATCTTTTATCTGTCTATTCAAATAATTAGAAATAAAATTTTATCTCATTTCTAATTTTTCAACTGACGCTACATTGATGATACAGTAATGATATTATAGTGATATTATAGTAATGCTATAGTAAAGCTAACTACCACATTTTTAATATATATATAATTATCTATTAAAATTTTTTATTTTATTGTAATATATAATTAGAAAAACATATTTCAAATTTTATAAAATATAATATAATAAATAGATCATAATATAATAATATAAAAATATATTTTGAGAAAGTCAAAATATTTATGAGCTTTTAAATTAATAATAGATATTACTTATTTTTAATATATTCATAATATTTTCCACCCAATAATTAAAAATATTTTTCAATAATTGGTAAGACCTACCACTTTTTATCAAATTTTCAAAAGGTTAAAACTATCTAATCTCATTTCATTATCTAAACACAAATATTTTTACAAACCATCTTATCTAATCTCATCTTAATACAAAACACTCACTACTATTTAGAATATCTCATCTCATCTGAATTGCGTAACCAAACGAGGCCTAAAGTTCTCTTTTCAACCTAATTCTTTTGTTCATAAATCTGGTTTCTTTGCTATTATATGTTCTACCATTCCCAATTAATGAAATTGACTATAGATTAAATTCATCTCTTATAGTATATATAAAATGATATATATATATATATATATATATATATATATATATATATATATATATATATATATATATATATATATTTATAAAGTGAAGAATAATGCTAATATGTCACTTCATTTTCCCCCTCATTTTGACCACTCATGCATTTAATGTTTTAAAAATTAATTTTTTACTTACTTATTAAGGAAGTGGTGTATTGACATCTTTTTATTTTTTAAAAATATTTAAACATGTTTTAAAATGTTTGAAAAAAAAAAGTTAGAAAAGAAAAGAAGAAAAGTATAATTTGTACTATGGGCCGGCACACCAAGTGGGCAAATTGATGGGATATAGTAGCACTACCCATAAAGTGCAATTTATAATATTTGTTGTTATTCGTACGAGTCTTTTGAACAAGAAGTTTAGACAAAAATTATAAGAGACTATAATCAATTCAAGGGAAAAAAAAAAAAAGTTTCTTTAAATGCCTTAACTTTGTTGTCTGGTGTATACACTAGTTAGTGTGTAAAAATTAAATGGAAAATAGGAAAACCAGACTGGACTAACCCAAACTTGTCCAGTTTGAGACTAGTTTTCTTAGTTGCAAAACCAGCTGGTTCAAGTCCGGTTTCGGTTCTATGCTTTTCGGGATCAGACCGGTTCGGTATATTATATATTTTAAATTAATTTTTTTAATATTATAAATAATATTTTTTAATATTATTATAATTTATGTAATAATATAAATTATAATTATATATAAGATAATGTAATTATAATTTATAACATAAAATTTTAATCTTAAACATAAAATTTTATTTGATCTTATGCTTATTCATAATATATATATTAATAACATTTTATTGCCTGCTAAATTCTCAATATATTCTATTTGATAAGTGCATTAGTAAATTAGTAATACTAATATATATTAGTATATAATGTATATTAATTACACTTTATATTTTATGGCCTAATATTAATAGTCTAATACTATATTACTATTAGTAATATATTTTAAGTCTATATATAAATTACTATATAAATCATTATACTAAATAATTATATATGAAATAATGATATAGTAATACTGATACAACCACTATCAATGATATAGTTATAATAAATTAAAATTACTATAACAAATACTGATAGATAGTTATTCTAACCACTATAACTAATACTAATATATATATTAATGACATTAAACTAGAAAACCTAACTGGAACTAGTAAAACCGGAAGTACCAGTTTAGGATGGTAACTGACTCGTAATTAGTTTCCAAAATGTAAAATCGATGCATACCGGTTTGGTTTCAGATTTTATCTAAAACTAGACCGGTAATACCCCTAACAATAATTTTAAAATATTTAGAGGTATCCTCATTTAAAATTAAAAAAGAGAAACAATTTTGCCTATATATTATGTTGGGAGATGAGGGATGTGATGACTAGAGGTGCAAGAAAAAATGTAGATGAACAGGGGGATCAAAGAGGCAAGGAACCCTTAATTAGTGAGATCGAACGGGCGACTTACCGCCCCAGTCCAAGACCTCAGGAGTCGACTCTAGGGCAACCTTGGAAGTGTGCAGTTGGAATAGGCTAGCATTAATGGCAATGCAACAGAAGAAAACAGATAGATAATGTTAATGAGATTAAGGTCAAGCCTACGCGATGTTCAGAGTGGAGATCACAATAAAATGAGGGAGAGCACAAAAACAGTTTCCTTTTAGGAGCATGCCAAGTATTAAATGAGGTGGAATGACCTCTGCAAGAATTAAATATGACACGAAGCCTTCATGTAAAAAATAGAAAAGCACATGTTGTATATATTTGATGAGTCTTAGGGAAAAGATGATGTATACTTGAACTCATTCTTATTCACATTCTCATTCTCCTCCTTGACTTTACACTGACTTGAGTATTCAATACTTTGCTGGGTCATTCATCTCTCCTCTAACTCTATAAGAAAAGATTGGTGGAGCCTAGCACCTGAGAATAGGGATGAAGAAGTTTCAATTCATACTAGAAAAATGATCAGACCGATTGGTTCGATCCAAACTGGACCAAAAATGTGAGTAGTCAATTTCAGTCCCATAGATGTGGATTGAATGGGTTTCGGTCTAGTCCTAGTATCTCTGATTTTTGGATTAGACAGGACCCAATTAGTATATATATATATATATATATATATATATTAAAATATTTATATATATTATATTATTTTATATAGTAGTTGTATAAGTTAATTATGTAATTTTCATCTAATCCATTAACATTGACCATATAAGATGTTAAATAATATATGATATCAATTAATAATGTATTATAAATCATATGATAATATATTTAGATACATAATACGTTCATACATATTCTACTATTTATACTTAATTAAAGTAATTAAGTAACTTTTTTTAAATACCTAAGTTACAAGAAAGTATGAATAATCTATGTACAATGAAATTATTTGATATTCATTAACCATATATAAAATGTTAGAATTTTAATTTTTAATATAAGACATTATTAATAATTATGCTTACTAAAATCTAAGTTAATAAGTAGTAACTATGTATCAACATCTTAAATATAATTATAGTTAATGTTTTTAATGAGACAGTTACATAATCTACATTTATAATTCACTTAATTTTAATTTTAGTAATTTAAATAATTTATATTAATTTATTTAAAAAAAAAGATGAAATAAAATAATTATGTCGAACAAGACCGATAACTAACGGTTCAGTCTAGTCCAGTAGGGGTGATTAGTCATATCCGGTCCGAGAAAATGATAGACCATCCCCAGACCGGATCGGACCAATTTACACCCCTATCTGAGAAATTGCTTCAACACCTTAGAATATCACTCGTAATTACTTTCGCCGTGCAATATATCTTATTTATCATTCAGACATATGCACATGAATACTAAAAATATATAATCACATAAAAATTACAAAATGATAAAATAACGACAAGGTAGGAGTTAGTTTATCCACAATATTCAAAATGATAACATCTTATTGAAAATAGATATTAGATTAAATAAATAATTAAATACTATAGTTACCATTAAAAAGGTATCGACGTTGACATATCATTATGAGATATCATTTTTGTGCGAGTCTTAGTATTGTATTATTTGATTTTTTAAAGTTACTCTAAATTAAGCGTTTTTTTCTTTACTTTTTGTTTTTCATTGAAATGGATGAAATTAAAGCTTATATAGAGGCAAGCTACACGCTTCTAAAACTAATAGATCGACAAAAGAGAAAGCGACCAATGATCAAATCAATGCATGGGAGCTTTAATTAGGGTTACACACCGAACCACCCGGTTCAAATTTTGGTCCGACCCGACCCGAACAGCAGGGAAAACAAAAACACAATTGATCTGATCCGATCCGTAAAATTTAGGTTGGGTCGAACTCGTTCTACCCGTTCGCTTTCTCCTCGTTTGTTCTACCATGTACGGAGGGCAAAATGACTTTTTGCATCGTAGCTTTAGCGAGAGGAAGAAGAAGATGGGTTTCTATCTTAATCAATCTAAAAAATGGCTAATAATGCAATAATATATTCCTGAGAAAAAAAAAAAAAAAAGAACAAAGAAGAGCTCAGCGAGAACGAGAAAGAGGGAGGACTGGGAAAGGAGAGAGGGATTAGGGTTTGTGTGAAATGGGACAAAACGAGGCCATATTGAGGGCAGCAACCAAGTGCCATGCCGAAGAAATCTCTCTTCCTCCGAGAGCAGCAAACTCAACCCATTACTCTAGCAACACAGTGTCGCGTCATGATCTGAGTAGGGCTGGAACACAGGCGCTCCTCCGTCACCTCTGTGCTGATCGCAAGGCGTCTCCTTCTCAGCTTCAAAAATGGTAACGAAGAGCACTTCCATTCCTTGACGTGGAGCTTCCTCTTCTTAGTGGTGGTTGCTGAGCTCACCGCCATGGCTAGAAATGGTCAAGCCCTGGTTCTCGCGCCCGTGCCACTTCCATTACCACAATATCTGAGATTCAATGGGGTTGCTGGGCGTTGTTCTTCTTTATTGCGGGTGATCGGTTTCGACCGATGTTATGGGTAATAAACCCGGTAATGGGTTTGACCCGTTGAACATGATTTTAGGTGGGTGAAGCCATCTCGAGCTTAACGGGTTGATCGGACATGCCCTTTTTTGCACAGGCCTAGCTTTAATTACATAAATGTTTCAAAATTTTTCATATATATATATATATATATTGTGTGTGTGAAAAAGAAGAAAATATATTAAAGTAAATATACACTCCATTAACCACGCTTTCGTTCTACTTTTATTTCATTTGATGATTTAATTTTAGCTTTGACTGATGGGCATGCTCATTAGTATAAATTTTATATTTTTTTTTATATATTTTTTAAAATATTTTTAAACAAATAAAAAAATACACCAATACATTAAAAGTTATTTCTTTAACCAATAAGTAAATTTTTTTTTTAAAAAAATTAATATATAAACCGTTAAAATGAGTGAACAAACTCACGAGATATACTAATATTTTCCTTTTTTTTAATTATAAAAATAATGGATGCGGATTTAATAGAAATAAAAATAATTAATAATATATCTTATCTAATGAGATCGATGAAATGAGTACGGCATGTAGCAATATTGCTCTAACTAAATTTCCTGTGCAAGTCAATAAACCCGAATCTCAACCGATAAAAGTACTGGCCTGGATGCAAGCATGCATTTATACATATGTTCAGTAGAAGCTGGCAGTTACGACTTGAAGAAGAAGACAATATAAAAATCGCTATACTGGTAGCTACACAGCTCTTTAATTATTCCGCCAGAAAATAACAATAACCAATTAAAGTTGCTTCACGGAATTTATCAATGAGCGGTGCTCAGTTGTCATAGTTATCACTTTCACATTTTAATTTCTGTTTTTTTAATATTTTTTAAGAGTTTTACTACATATAAGCATAGTTGCGCACTAATCTGTGTACCAATACTGATTTATTCATACTTAAAATTTAAATTAACACTGTTTTCAATAAAATCTACTTTTTGACCAATCACATCATATTTGTACACAAATTAGTACACAATTGTGCTTGTAACTATACTTTTCCATTTTTTAAATATATTTAAAAAATAAAAAAATATATCAATATATTTAAAATTATTTTTTTAATTATTAAATAAATAAAATTATCGAACGGTCAACTAGTAACTTTTTTCTTTATAAATTATGATGGTGAGCATGCATGCTTGGACCACTGGTCCTGTATCCCTAGCTATACTATATACGTACGCACATACATTTATTACGTAGATTACACGTGAATCTACTGGCTAGTTAGGACTTTGCAGGCCGGGCCCATATTTTACTCAATTTCCTGGCATCCATGGTTCAGACAGGCTCTATATATATGATACCGATTAATTTATATATACAGAGGTTAAAAGAAATATAAATTTTATAAACCTAATCTTATTATATAAATGCGTAAATGATATATTCTTTTTATTCGCTCACTAGAATTAGGGGTGAATTCGGTCTGATCTGGGGAGGTTTTGTAGACCAAATCGGACCTATTCGGTCAATGGTTTTCCCACCCTAAACTGGACCAAACTCACTCAAGACCGGTCTAGTCCGGTCTGGTCAGGTCGGTCCATTGTTGACTTTTTTTTTTTTAATAATCTAATGACATTTTGTTTAATACTTACGTAATTATATTGTGATATATTTAATGTATATATACATATAATATACTATTATATATATATTAGTAATACACTAATACTATTAGTCTATTAGTAATAATACTATAACTAATAACTATATGTAATAATAGTAATAGTGATAACTATATATGTAACTATATGTAATACTAATAACTAATACTATTAGTCTATTAGTACTAATAACTATACTAGTGCTAATACTATAACTAATAACTATATGTAATGATAGTGATACTATATGTAATACTATATTAAATAATAATAATACTCTTATTACTAATACTCTATGTAGTTATAGTGATTTAATACTAACATATTACACATTAAGCTAATTATACTAATACTATTATAAATTTACAAATATATGATATATTATAATTTATACTATAACTTTTATAATATGTTAATACATTAATATATATACTAGTATTATATATATTTTTTTGATCGGTTATACTAGTACTATATATTATAGTTAATAGTTATACATTAAAGAATATAGTAATACATTGATACTAAATATATATAGTTATAGACTTATAATGATTTAGTTATTATGAATTTATGATTAGTATAACTATTTAATTGTATTAGTATTAGACTATTAGTAATTCAATTTGGCTATATTATATTAGTAATATTAGTTATATTGAATCAGTTAGTTAGTATAACTATATTCTACATTATTAGTATTAATATAAATATTAGTATTAGTTATAACTATATAGCCTATATTAGAATTGAGAGTCTTAGACTATATAATAGACTAATAAGATTCGTACAACTATATAAGTATATTGTATAGCTATATATTAGTTTTAATTATAGTGATTAGTATAACTATATAATAGTAGACTATTAGTATATATATTAGTATTAGTTATACTGTTATGGTGATTTAGTATATTATAATTTATATATTATATTTATACTATAACTCTTATAATATATAAATATATACTAGTACTACATACTATAGTTATATATTAAAGAATATAATAATACATTCATACTAAATATATATAGTTATATTTCTAGTGATTTAATTATTAACTTATTATGATTAGTATAACTATAATTGTATATTAGTATATTAGTAGACTATTAGTATATTAGTATAACTATATTAGTATAACTATAATAGTATAATAGTATATTATTATATACTAATATAATAGTATATTAGTATTAATAGTAGACTATTAGGATAGTCACTATAACTATTGTTGAAGTATTAGTTATAGTGATTTAGTATAACTATATATTAGTATAAGTATAACTATAGTCTATATTAGACTATTAATATTTTTTATACCATATATAATTATATAATTAATTATATAAAACTATTATATAAATAATATATATAAATAATAATTTTTTTTTTTAATTTCTATTCGATCCGGTCTGGAGTGAAAAACCCCTAGATTGGGATCGGACCGAAACCTTTCGGTCCCTTGAAAAATGGACTGGACCGAACCGGACCCAATTCGTTCCGATCCGGTCCGGTCCGGTCCAAAAGTGGCTGGTCCGGTTGGTTTATCCGGTCCGGACCGTCCGATTCTCAACCCTAAGTAGATGATGTGTTCTGTAATAAATTTAAAGAAAAAAATATTATAAGAATATTATTTTTTAATATTATTATTATTTTAAAATTTGAAAAAGTTAAATTATTTATTATATTTTGTGTAAAAATTTAAAAAAATTATAATGATGAGATGAGATAAGATAAAATATTTTTAGTATCCAAATGAGTCAAAAAGTCGAAATGCGGTGAATCTAACCATGAGATCAGTATAATATAGTTGGCAAGAATTAGAATGGGAAGAATCTAGTTCAATCTGGTATTTATTTTAATATTTTAATCGAGAAAAATCAATCGAATTAGTTAATACTAGTCAAAAGGTATTCATTTGAAGAAAAATTATATGTGGCTATCCATATTAATATGGATGAGGAGCTTGAGGATATCCTTAGTATGACCTAGCAGGATCATGGGGAGATGGCTCCAACCCCTCATCCCTTCGGCCCCTTACACATAGAGTTAGATGAGTAATATTAATTTATTTGTTTTATTTTGTAAGTTAATAATTTTATGTACTTTATATTTTCATTTTGTTATAAATACATATATGAATTTGGTTGATAATCATTTGGTTTCCACCATTTAGAATTTTAGCTCATTCATAACCGACTCTCGGAATTCTCATTTATGTATCAATTCTTAGAATTCCTAAATTCATCAATGCATCTTATTAATTCATAAATCATCCCTTCATATTGCTTATCCTCCTATATATGCCTATAAAATGATGTTTTGAAGATCATTTATATAATATAAGAAATCCAAAGAGAATATATTGAACTTGTGAAGAGCTAAGTTTACATAGCTATTTTCCAATTCTCTTCCTACTTCTCTTTAGTTTTACAATTTCTTAACTGTGATGATCCGCTTTTGAGTGTATTTTCGCTGAAATAATTGTTTTTATTTTAATTAATATATTAGTTTAATTATTTTAAATTAATTGCGTTTTAAAATTGGTTTTTAATTTATTTGATGTTGTGTTTTATTTCCTTTAGTTGTTTTGTGAGTTTTAATCCCTTTTCGGCGGTTTGTTTTGTTTTCCCGGAGTGAGGTTTGGACCTCATTTCTCTTTACATCTTTTTCCTTTTTTCTCTTTTTCTTTTTTTCTTTTTCCCTTCTTTTCTTTTTCCTTTCTTTTTCTTTTTTCTTCTTTTCTTTTTTTCTCCTCTCCCCTGCGTCGACACCCCCCCGAGCTCTCTCTCTCTCTTCTCTCTCCTCACCCACGGTCGGACTCCTCTCACCGTCGACCCAGCGCCGTCCGGCCGCCGTGGTCGACACCACCGGCACCATTCGGTTCCTCTCCCTCCGGCGCACCACCCCACCGGTTTCCACCCCCATCCGGCCGGCCGTTTGGCCGGAAAAGCTCCTCAAAGCCCGCACGGTTTTTCGTCCGTTCCGTCGCCGTCGCTCCACCTCCGGCCACCATTTCTTCACCACTTCATCACCGGTCCCTTGCCGTCCTAACCCACCCATTTCCGGCCTCCAACGACCACCGGAACAGCTCCTACGAGCTTGCTTTTCGTTTTGGGTAATCCGGCCTCCCACCGCCGTTTCTGCCGCCACCCACGACCAACCACCACTTCCAATAGCTTCACAACCATCCCTAGACCATTCCCTATCAATCCCAAGCCCTAGTTTGTCCCCGTTCAAAAGTGGGTTTTTCACAACCCACGGCCACAGTGAATTTTCACTGTGACGTTACTTTTCCGGCGCCGTTTGCAACGCCGCGTGTTTTCTAAAATTGCCATACAGCGCTGTAAGTATTTTCCAAACCCTATTTTCAGATTTAAATATATATTGCTCTTTCAATTAATTAATTTGCTGGTTGGTTGATTCCGGACTGAGTCTGAGGAGTTCGGGGGTCGGATAGATGGAGGACGAAGTTGCTTGATTTATTGTTTTATGATTGGTTGTTTGTTTTGTGCGTTGATAATTGCATTTGCATCGCGCATGTATGTGTATTTATTTTATTTGAGAAACCCTGTTTTGCTGGCGTGAGTGGATTTTCGAGTGCGTGTGTCTCACGAGCCCAAGCCGGGATGGGTTATTATCTCGGTGGAGCTCCTCTGGTCACTCGGGAGTGGATAATACTGAGTGACGTCCCCTGAGTTGTCGCTGGGCGACGACGGGAGCGAGGCTAGAGGATGGCCCGGCCAGGTATGCGCAGGGCGCGAGTCTGGGCATCGCTCTACTCACCGACTCCGTGGCCCTTCGCTGGTGAGGGCTAAAGGATGGCCTGGCCAGGTACGCGCGGGGCGCGAGTCTGGGCATCGCTCGTTTAGGTGTCACATGCGCGGTCCTTACCTGCGGTGTGGCACATAGCCAGGGTGTGCGGATGATCCCTAGGGGAGATCATGGTGCATGCATAACCGGTGTGTTTTTATGGTTTTCGGATGCGGGCCATTTTCTGGGAAAATGGCGAGTTTTGGTTTTGAGGCTTTTGATCCATTTTCTGGGAAAATGGTGGTTTGGGCCATTATCTGGGAATATGGTGAGGCGTGGTTTTTAAGAATATATTTTTATTGGGCCAAATGGGTTTTTTGGCGTGCATGGTAAAAATGTGGTTTTGCGGGGCATGTGCATTGGTTTTTCTTGCATCCATGTTGTTTGAGTTCTATGTGTTTTTATCTGGCGGTGTTATGCTTTGCGTTACCATTTTTGGTGCAGAGTTATGCTATGCTTTGCGGTGTTATGCTATGCTTTGCGTTACTTACCTGCGGTACCATTTTTGGTTCCGTAGCTTTTGGTGCAGAGTTCGAGGAGGAGGAGGAGGAGGCTGAGCCCGAGGATGTGGCTCGGCCGGGTTGCTGATGTTATGCTTTGCGTTTGATATTTTATTATATGCGTTTTTTGTAATATTTTATTTATGTACGCTTTAAACAGCTTGTATTACGTTGAGAACAATTCTGGTACTTAGTTATGACTTTCGTTATCCGCTGCGTGTTCTTCCGTGCACATTTATTGCTTTTGCACACACTTGGCACCGTCGATGGGATGGTGACCCGGGTTGTCACCATCCGGACGTCTCGATTTCCCCGTGTTCGGGCGTGGGGATTTGGGGGCGTCACAGGTGGTATCAGAGCGGTTTGGCTCTGGGTAAAACCACATGTCCCGTAGGCAGTACCAGAATGCTTTTTAAAGTTGTGTTTTAAAAGTTATGTTAAGTACAGTTGTTTTATTTGTTTTATTTGTTTGAGTTTGTTTGTTTGTTTGTATTTATTTGGTTATGTTTTTG
Organism: Carya illinoinensis; assembly: GCF_018687715.1. Lineage (NCBI taxonomy): Eukaryota > Viridiplantae > Streptophyta > Magnoliopsida > Fagales > Juglandaceae > Carya > Carya illinoinensis. The sequence goes on along the minus strand of NC_056759.1, from coordinate 14,509,252 downwards.
CAAGCTGGTTTCTTTTGTTTCTTGCTGTGTGGTGTTGGTTTTGTTTTTGTTGGTTTTATGATGATTTTATTTGTTGTCTTAAAGGAGGGTCAAGAGTGGTGTTGTGGTAGGAATATGGGGAGACCAAGGAAAAATACCCAGGAACCACGGGACAATACCTCCAGGGATGACTCCCTAGCCGAAGTAATACGGCAGATGACAGAATTTATGCAGCAGAGTGCGAGGTCTCAACAGGCAGGGCCTTGGCCACAACAAGGACCTTGGCCACAACAAGGGGGTCCTTGGCCACCATCAGGAGGACCTTATCCACCATTAGGAGAGCCTTGTCCGCAACAAGGAGGGTTTTGGCCACAACCAGGAGGTCCTTGGCCATATCAGGGAGGGCCTTGGATGTATCCAGGAGGGTCCAGTAGCATGGTACAAGCCGGATGCACCTATGAGCGCTTCCTGGCGCATAGGACTCCACACTTCACTGGAAATAAGGATCCACTTCAGGCTGGAAAATGGATCAAGGATCTGGAGAAAACCTTTGAGGTGTGTGGATGCACTGAGGCGCAACAAGTACTCTACGCCAGCTACCTCTTGCAAGGTACCGCTTCTGATTGGTGGGATACCAAGAGGGTGCTATTGGAATCTGAATTGGGATCTTTCGCTGCGGTGACCTGGCAGCGTTTCAAGAAGGAGTTCAATGACCGCTTCTTTCCCGCAACGGTAAGGAAGGAAAAGGCAAGAGAGTTCTCCAATCTGGTCCAAGGGGGCGCGACAGTGGAACTGTACGCTCGGAGATTCATAGAACTTGAGCGGTTTGCTCCTCACCTTGTCGCCACTGAGGAGATGCGAGCAGATCGTTTCCAGGAGGGGCTACGTCATGACATACGCCGTATGGTGGTCAGCCATCGGATATCCACTTTTCAGGAATTAGTGGATGTGGCCACCCTGGTGGAACGAGAAAACAATCTGAGTATGGGCTCCCCTCCAGGGCATAAGAGGCGGAGTTTTTCTGGTGAAGGAAGCAGCTTGGGTTCGCCTCAGAAATTTGTTCAACGGACCGGGACTCGACCGCAAGCATCCTCAAGTGTTCGCATGGGAGGACGTGTGCCTGTATGCGGAGTTTGTAACAGAGCCCATGTGGGTGAGTGCCCTTCTGGTGGGGCTCGATGTTATAATTGTGGCCAGCAGGGTCACTTTGCCCGAGAATGTCCAAGAGCAGCTCAAGGAAGCCGTGGAGGTAGACACGGTGGAAGGACAAACCCGAGACAAACAGTGCAAACCCGGGTTTATGCTGTCACACCCGGAGAGGTGGATGACGAGGCACCAGTGACCCATGATGCTGGAGTAATCACAGGTATGGATTAATATAATTTTAAGTTGGATTTATTTCTTTTGGTGTTTTTGGTTTATTCTTTGCTTTTTGGATTTCATGGGTTGTGTGTTTGGTTCAGGAAGAGTCCGTTTGTATGAGTTTTATGCTTGTACCTTGTTTGATTCCGGTGCTTCACAATCGTTTGTGTCTTCCACGTTTGCACGGGTGTGTGATTTGGTTACAGAACCGTTGCCGAAGGCTATGGTAGTGGCTCTACCCGATGGTGAGATGGTGTGGTGTTCCAAGGTTGCTTTGGGATGCCTGTTAAATTTTGAGGGAAGATTCCTGGATGCTGATTTGGTGGTGTTCAAGCTGTTGGGTTTTGATATCATCCTCGGGATGGATTGGCTATACCGATATTCTGTGAGTATTAATTGCAGAAGTCGGATAATTAGCTTTCAGCTTCCAGATGGTGATTGTCTGGAATTTGCGGGGAGTAGATTAAAAGAAAAGCCGATGATTATATCGGCGATTCAGGCAAGGAGAGAGATTGCATGGGGAGCGGATGCATTCTTGGTGCAGATGGTGTCCACGCCGTCTGAGAAGAAGTCTTTGGCAGACATCCTAGTTGTGGAAGAATTCCCCGATGTGTTTGTGGATGACTTGCCCGGACTACCCCCTGTTCGGGAGATGGAGTTTGTTATAGAACTGGAACCTGGAGCGGCTCCTGTGCATAAAGCTCCTTACCGCATGGCACCGGCTGAATTGAAAGAGTTGAAGACTCAGTTGCAAGAGTTGGTAGAGAAGGGATTTATTCAGCCTAGTACGTCGCCGTGGGGTGCACCAGTTTTATTTGTTAAAAAGAAAGATGGAACCCTCCGTATGTGCATTGACTATCGGGAATTGAACAAGGTGACCATCAAAAATAAATACCCGCTCCCGCGGATTGATGATCTGTTTGACCAGCTTCAAGGAGCAGCCGTGTTCTCTAAGATGGATCTGAAGTCGGGATACTACCAGCTGAGAATCAGAGACCAGGATGTGCCTAAAACTGCTTTCAGGTCGAGGTATGGACACTATGAATTTAAGGTGATGCCGTTTGGGTTAGCTAATGCCCCTGCAGCTTTCATGGATTTGATGAATCGAGTGTTTCGACCTTATCTGGATTCCTTTGTGGTAGTATTTATTGATGATATACTGATTTATTCCCGAGATGTTGAAGAGCATGTGTATCATCTTAGTCTGGTACTTGAGAGATTGAGAGAACACCAGCTATACGCCAAGCTCAGCAAGTGTGAATTCTGGTTGGAAGAAGTTAAATTTCTTAGGCACGTAATTTCCCGGGGCGGAGTGGCAGTTGATCCTAGTAAGGTAGAAGCCATTTTGTCATGGCAGCGCCCGACAACAGTGCGCGAGGTCAGGAGTTTCTTGGGGCTCGCCGGTTACTACCGAAGATTTGTAGAGGGTTTTGCTTGCCTATCCGGACCTCTCACAGCTTTGACTCGGAAGAATACAGAATTTGTTTGGTCAGAGAAATGTGAGAGAAGCTTCCAAGAATTAAAGAACAGGTTGACAACGGCACCAGTGTTAGCACTCCCAGAACCGCATAAGCCATTCGTAGTCTTCAGTGATGCGTCTAAGTTCGGTTTGGGTTGTGTCCTTATGCAGGAAGGACGGGTTGTAGCCTATGCATTTCGTCAGCTAAAGGACCACGAGAAGAATTATCCGACGCACGATCTAGAATTGGCTGCGATTGTTTTTGCCCTTAAGATCTGGCGGCACTTCTTGTATGGGGAAGCTTGCGAGGTATTTACTGATCACAAGAGCTTGAAGCATTTGTTTTCCCAGAAAAATCTGAATATGAGGCAGAGGCGATGGCTGGAGCTAATCAGTGACTATCAGTGTGAGATCAAGTACCATCGGGGAAGGCTAATATAGTTGCTGAAGCTTTGAGCCGGAAGTCACATTTGGAAGATGAAGCCGAGCCGTCAGAATTGGAGTCGTTGCTTTGTGGGATGAGAAGGCTCCTTATAGAGAGTTCGCAGCAAGTAGAGATTTTGTCTTCAGTTCTTGATATTCGGGTAACTGATTTTGAAGAATTGAAAGCTCTCCAAAGAAAGGATCCGAAGCTGCTGAACATCAGGAAAAGAGTCCGAAAATCTCGAGGGCCGTTGCACTATAGCCTGGATAATGATGGGATACTTCGGTTCCGAGATCGCAGAGTGGTCCCAAAGGACTCAGATTTCAAAGAACGGATCATGGCGGAAGCTCATGCGGCTCCGTATTCAGTTCATCCCGGCAGTACAAAGATGTATCGAGATTTGAAGAAAAATTACTGGTGGGATGGAATGAAGAAAGACGTTGCCTTATATGTGGAGAAATGCCACACGTGCCGTCAGGTAAAGGCCGAGCATCAGAGACCTGCAGGTATGCTCCAACCCCTCCCTATTCTTGAGTGGAAATGGGATGATATCACGATGGATTTCGTAGTGGGTTTGCCGAGAACGCCTAGTGGGAAGAATTCTGTTTGGGTGATTGTGGACCGGTTAACGAAGAGTGCTCATTTTCTGCCTGTTAATAACACCAACTCTTTGGGTAAGTTGACCCGCTTGTATGTCAAGGAGATAGTGCGGCTGCACGGCATACCAAAGAGTATAGTGTCGGATCGAGATCCGAGGTTTACGTCGCAGTTCTGGAAGAGTTTGCAGGTAGCTTTGGGTACTAAGTTGAAGTTCAGCACTACTTATCACCCGCAGACAGACGGCCAGTCAGAGCGCACCACTCAGACCCTGGAAGACATGTTGCGAGCATGTGTCATGGAATTCCAAGGAAGTTGGGAAAACCATTTGCCGCTCATCGAGTTTGCATACAATAACAGCTTCCATGCGACCATTCAGATGGCTCCCTATGAAGCTCTTTATGGGAGAAAGTGCAGGTCGCCCTTATGTTGGGATGAAGTTGGGGAGAGTAGGATAATTGGACCCGAAATAATTCAAGAGATGCAAAGCCAAGTCCGGATCATCAGAGATAAAATGGCGGCAGCTCAGAGTCGTCAGAAGAGTTACGCTGATACCAGGAGGAGAGAGTTGTCGTTTGAAGTTGGTGATTGGGTTTACCTTAAAGTCTCTCCCATGAGAGGTGTTAAGCGTTTTGGTAAGAAGAGGAAGCTAGATCCGAGGTACGTCGGCCCTTTTCAGATTCTGGAGAGAGTAGGATCCGTCGCCTATAGAGTTGCTCTGCCAGATTATTTTGGGGATGTTCATGATGTCTTTCACGTATCATCCCTGAAGAAGAGCTTTGGGCAACAAGAGCCACGTTTCGTCGACCCAACGGGTATTCAGCTGCAACCGGATCTCACTTATGAAGTTGTTCCGTCGCAGATTTTGGATTGGAAGGAGCAACAGTTGAGGTCTAAGACGATACCTTTAGTTAAAGTGGCTTGGGGAGATCCGTTAGCTCAAGACTTCTCTTGGGAGCGAGCAGCGGACATGAGGGAGCAGTACCCGTATTTGTTCGAATAAGGAAGGTATGTGTCTTAATCTTGATCACAGATGGTTTATGTGCTTTCTTGTGGCTTGCTTTAAGTTGGTGGTTGATTTGCAATTTCGAGGACGAAATTGTTTTTAAGGAGGGGAGGATGTGATGACCTGCTTTTGAGTGTATTTTCGCTGAAATAATTATTTTTATTTTAATTAATATATTAGTTTAATTATTTTAAATTAATTGCGTTTTAAAATTGGTTTTTAATTTATTTGATGTTGTGTTTTATTTCTTTTAGTTGTTTTGTGAGTTTTAATCCCTTTTCGGCGGTTTGTTTTGTTTTCCCGGAGTGAGGTTTGGACCTCATTTCTCTTTACATCTTTTTCCTTTTTTCTCTTTTTCTTTTTTTCCCTTCTTTTCTTTTTCCTTTCTTTTTCTTTTTTCTTCTTTTCTTTTTTTCTCCTCTCCCCTGCGTCGACACCCCCCCGAGCTCTCTCTCTCTCTTCTCTCTCCTCACCCACGGCCGGACTCCTCTCACCGTCGACCCAGCGCCGTCCGGCCGCTGTGGTCGACACCACCGGCACCATTCGGTTCCTCTCCCTCTGGCGCACCACCCCACCGGTTTCCACCCCTATCCGGCCGGCCGTTTGGCCGGAAAAGCTCCTCAAAGCCAGCACGGTTTTTCGTCCGTTCCGCCTCCGTCGCTCCACCTCCGGCCACCATTTCTTCACCACTTCATCACCGGTCCCTTTCCGTCCTAACCCACCCATTTCCGGCCTCCAACGACCACCGGAACAGCTCCTAGGAGCTTGCTTTCCGTTTTGGGTAATCCGGCCTCCCACCGCCGTTTCTGCCGCCACCCACGGCCAACCACCACTTCCAATAGCTTCACAACCATCCCTAGACCATTCCCTATCAATCCCAAGCCCTAGTTTGTCCCCGTTCAAAAGTGGGTTTTTCACAACCCACGGCCACAGTGAATTTTCATTGTGACGTTGCTTTTCCAGCGCCGTTTGCAACGCCGCGTGTTTTCTAAAATTGCCATATAGCGCTGTAAGTATTTTCCAAACCCTATTTTCAGATTTAAATATATATTGCTCTTTCAATTAATTAATTTGCTGGTTGGTTGATTCCGGATTGAGTCCGAGGAGTTCGGGGGTCGGATGGATGGAGGACGGAGTTGCTTGATTTATTGTTTTATGATTGGTTGTTTGTTTTGTGCGTTGATAATTGCATTTGCATCGCGCATGCATGTGTATTTATTTTATTTGAGAAACCCTGTTTTGCTGGCGTGAGTGGATTTTCGGGTGCGTGTGTCTCACGAGCCCAAGCCGGGATGGGTTATTATCTCGGTGGAGCTCCTCTGGTCACTCGGGAGTGGATAATACTGAGTGACGTCCCCTGAGTTGTCGCTGGGCGACGACGGGAGCGGAGCTAGAGGATGGCCCGGCCAGGTACGCGCAGGGCGCGAGTCTGGGCATCGCTCTACTCACTGAGTCCGTGGCCCTTCGCTGGTGAGGGCTAGAGGATGGCCTGACCAGGTACGCGCGGGGCGTGAGTCTGGGCATCGCTCGTTTAGGTGTCACATGCGCGGTCCTTACCTGCGGTGTGGCACATAGCCAGGGTGTGCGGATGATCCCTAGGGGAGATCATGGTGCATGCATAACCGGTGTGTTTTTATGGTTTTCGGATGCGGGCCATTTTCTGGAAAAATGGCGAGTTTTGGTTTTGAGGCTTTTGATCCATTTTCTGGGAAAATGGTGGTTTGGGCCATTATCTGGGATAATGGCGAGGCGTGGTTTTTAAGAATATGTTTTTATTGGGCCAAATGGGTTTTTTGGCGTGCGTGGTAAAAATGTGGTTTTGCGGGGCATGTGCATTGGTTTTTCTTGCATCCATGTTGTTTGAGTTCTATGTGTTTTTATCTGGTGGTGTTTGGGTTTTACTTACCTGCGGTACCAATTTTGGTTCCGTAGCTTTTGGTGCAGAGTTCGAGGAGGAAGAGGAGGAGGCTGAGCCCGAGGATGCGGCTCCGCCGGGTTGCTGATGTTATGTTTTGCGTTTGATATTTTATTATATGCGTGTTTTGTAATATTTTATTTATGTACGCTTTAAACAGCTTGTATTACGTTGAGAACAATTCTGGTACTTAGTTATGACTTTCGTTATCCGCTGCGTGTTCTTCCGTGCACATTTGTTGCTTTTGCACACATTTGGCACCGTCGATGGGATGGTGACCCGGGTTGTCACCATCCGGACGTCTCGATTTCCCCGTGTTCGGGTGTGGGGATTTGGGGGCGTCACATTAACAGCAGGAGACTCTAGCCAACCATTGTGTTCTTTTAATCTTTGACAAGATATTTGCATAACATTTCCCAAACTTCTATATGTTTATCTTTTATAAATAACATTTTAGGAGGCAAAGCTACTGCAGGTGGTAAAAAGAGAGGTAAATTTACTACTTCTTCTAGTGATGAAGTTGATTCTTTTAAGAAGAGTAAACAAGAGGTGGTGGTTTCAAATGTTTTGGCATCGGCAGGGGCTGTACACCAGCCCTGCTGAGATCAATGAGTTTTATAAGTTGGAATTCCCGTGGGCTTGGGAACCCACTGAGAATTCAAACCCTTTCTGACTTGGTCAGAAAACAAGCTCCTGATTTTTTGTTTCTTCAAGAAACAAGACTTCATTCTAAAGTTATGGAAAAGTTAAAGTTTAAGCTGGGGTTCTATGGTTGCTTAGCAGTAAGTTGTGAAGGTAGGAGTGGTGGGATAGCACTACATTGGAAGAACAATTTTAAAGTAGAAGTACAAAGCTATTCAAGATTCCATGTTCATGCAAAGGTTACTGAGGAGGGGGAGAATAGTGAGTCTTGGTGGTTGACTGGTGTATATGGTAAACCAGATGTTAGTAGGATATATGAGTCATGGGATTTGTTGAGATCTATCAAAGTCCCTAGTGATAAGGGATGGTTATTAATGGGTGATTTTAATGAGATAATGAGCAATGATGAGAAGAGTGGGGGTAGAGTTAGATCTGAAAGTCAGATGAAAGCCTTTAAAGATGTTATTGAGGAATGTCACTTACATGATCTAGGCTTTGAAGGAAATCCTTTTACTTGGTGCAACAGGAGAGAGGGGGGACAAACTATAAGTGGGAGGTTAGACAGGTTGTTTTCAAATTTTAAGTGGCACTCCCTTTATCCAATGGCCACTGTGCTCCATGGTATTGTGGCTTATTCTGATCATGTGCCTATTATATTAAAGCTGACTGAAAGAGTTCAAAGGCAGGTGGGGAGAAGATTGTTTCGATTTGAGGCTATGTGGGTTGAAGCTCCTGATTGTAAACAGATTGTTCAGAGAGCTTGGAGGGGAGTTAATGGTAGGAGAGATTTGGGTACTGTTATGAAGAAGATTCAATGCTGTGGAGAGAAGTTAACTGTGTGGAATAAAGCTAGTTTTGGGCATGTGCAGAGAAGTCTAAAAGTAGCACAGGAGAAATTGCAATTGGCTTATCAGATGGATCCTCTTTCTCATGATAAACAGAAGCTGCAAGAAGCAACAGATGAGGTTCAGAAATGGCTACAAAGAAATGAGACTATGTGGAGACAAAGATCTAAGGCTTTATGGCTAGCTCAAGGGGATAAAAACTCCAAATTTTTTCATCATAAAGCATCTCAAAGAAAGAAAAAGAATTGGATAAATGGTATAAAGGACTCAAATGGGGTGTGGCAGACTAATGAGGCTAGAGATGAAGTTATTATAGAGTATTTCTCTAATCTTTTCAAAGAATCTGAAGTCTCTGGTAATATGGAGTTCTTATAAGGACTAACGGGCAGACTAACCCCAACTATGGTGGAGAATCTGGATGCTAGCTTTACACAAGAGGAAGTGAAAAGAGCCCTTGATGAGATGCACCCTACAAAGGCACCTGGCCCAGATGGTATGGCTCCATTATTCTATAAGAATTTCTGGTCAGTAGTTGGTCAAGATGTTACAGATGCTGTTCTTTGTGCACTTAATTCTGGCCATTTTCCTGCTATGATAAATCATACCTTCATTACTCTTGTCCCAAAGAAAAAAAAAAACCTGAATTTGTCTCTGATTATAGGCCTATCAGCCTCTCCAATGTGATTTATAAGTTTATATCCAAAGTGCTAGCTAATAGACTCAAAAGGATACTGCCCTCTATCATTTCCTCCTCTCAAACAGCTTTTGTTCCTGGTAGATTAATCACTGATAATGTGTTAGTGGCTTATGAGGTGATACATTTTCTGAGAATGAAGAGAAGTGGAAGAGATGGGTTTATGTCTTTGAAGTTGGACATGAATAAAGCTTATGACAGAATTGAATGGCCTTTTCTTGAAGAAGTGATGAAGAAGATGGGTTTTAGTAAAAAATGGCTGAATCTGATCATGCTTTGTGTAAGGTCAGTATCATTTTCTATTTTAGTGAATGGAAAGCCAACAGGTCATATTTTTCCTTCTCGTGGGTTGAGCCAAGGGGATCCTATTTCACCCTATCTTTTCTTGCTTTGCACAGAAGGTCTTATTTCTTTATTGGATCAGGCAAACACTTATCAACAAATTGAAGGTATCCGAGTATGCAGGGAAGCCCCTAAGTTAAATCATCTGTTGTTTGCAGATGATAGTGTCATTTTCTGTAAAGAAAACTTGGAAATCTGTTTAAATCTTCAGCATAGGCTGGGTATATATGAGCAAGCTTCAGGTCAGAAGATCAACCGTGGGAAAACTTCTACGGTATTCAGTCATAATGTACCATTTTCTCAAAGGGAGGCAATTATGCAGTTTTGGGGTGTTCAACATTACCATCAATATGAAAAGTACCTAGGCCTTCCTCCTATGGTTGGAAGAGGGAAATATAGAGCTTTCTCAGCTTTGAAGCACAGAGTTTGGTCTAAGTTGCAAGGGTGGAAAGAAAAACTACTGTCTCAAGGAGGGAAAGAAGTTCTGTTGAAGGCAGTGGCCCTTTCAATTCCCACCTACACTATGAGCTGTTTTAAACTACCTAAGTCCCTATGTTCTGAGCTAGAGGGCATGATGGCAAATTTTTGGTGGGGTCAAAGGAAAGAAGAAAGGAAGCTGTGTTGGGTGAGTTGGCATAAAATGTATAGTCCTAAAACTGAAGGTGGTATGGGATTTCGAGATTTACAGATTTTTAACAAAGCTCTCCTTGCAAAACAGGGTTGGAGAATTTTGTCAAATGAAGATTCTCTTCTCCATAAGGTTTTTAAGGCAAGATATTTTCCTACATCTAGTTTTCAGAATTCTTCTTTAGGGAGTGCCCCTTCTTATGTTTGGAGAGGTATTTGGGAAACAAAGAACAGTTTGCTTCATGGATGCAGGTGGCTTTGGGAAATGGCTTATCTATAAAACTATGGTCTGATTACTGGCTGCCAAATCACAAGCTCATATCTCATCAACCTGGTTTTGAACACCTAAGGGATTATACAGTGGCTTACCTGATGCATGATGATCAAAGAAGCTGGGACATTGACAAGGTCAGAAGTCTACTACCAGTTCATATGGCCACTGAGGTTCTTAGCATCAGAATTCCTTCAGAAAATGTGGCAGATAAACTTGTGTGGGAACATGAGAGTAGTGGTATCTATAGTGTCAAGAGTGCATACTCTTTTTTCACTAAGGTGGAGCAAAATAGACAGGAAGCTGAGAGCTCAACAGCTGCAGATCAGAAGCTGATATGGAAGAATATTTGGAAGCTTCATGTTCCTCACAGAATTAAAGTTTTTGCATGGAGGGTGTGCAAGAATATACTCCCTACTCTCAGCAATTTGAAAAGTCGAAAATTACTTGTGGATGACAGTTGCATTTGGTGCCAAGAAGAAATGGAAGATGTTAACCATGCTTTGGTTTACTGTCCCTTAATTATAGATTGTTGGATGCATCTCTTTCCATCCCTCAAAACATCTATTCAGAGACAGGATTTTTTACAACTTGTTCTGTCTGTTATCAGAGGAAAATCTGAGGGTGAGTTGGAAAAGCTCTTTCTAATGGCATGGGGTTTCTGGTATAGTCGAAATCAGTGGATGTATGATGACAAATTTTTGACACCAAACCAAGTCATAGAGCATGCTTTATCTTTATACTAGGAGCATAAGGCAACTGCAGCAGGGCTGAAAGTTGGTTTGAGGTATCAATGCAGATGGAAACCACCTCCTTCGGGCATGCTAAAGCTTAATGTAGATGGGGCACTCTTTAGTGATCAATTTAGGTCAGGTATTGGAGTGGTTTTAAGAGATGACAGAGGACAGGTCTTGTTTGCAGCTAGTAAACCAGAAGAAGCTCTTGCTGATCCTATGGAAATTGAATTAATTGCTATGTTAAGGGGCCTGCAATAGTGCATTCCCTTAGGCATATCAGATTTACAGATTGAAACAGATGCTTTACTTGTTGTTCAGGAGCTGCAAAAACAGGATTACTCTTCAACTTTGTGGAGTACTCTTGTACATGATATAAAGCTTATACTTAACAGATTCCCATCATGGAAAGTGCAACATAAAGGGAGGGAAGCAAATGGAGTGACTCATTCTTTGGCAAGATATGCATGGAATCTTAATGATATAGTTGTTTGGTGGGATTCGGTCCCACAATGTATTTCCCAAGCTATTTGGACAGATTTATCTTTGTAATATTTGATACTTGCTTATTTGAATAAAGTGCATTCGTGGTTATCAAAAATAAATAAATAGTGATAGTGATAACTATATATGTAACTATATGTAATACTAATAACTAATACTATTAGTCTATTAGTACTAATAACTATACTAGTACTAATACTATAACTAATAACTATATGTAATGATAGTAATACTATATGTAATACTATATTAAATAATAGTAATAATAGTAATACTCTTATTACTAATACTCTACGTAGTTATAGTGATTTAATACTAACATATTACATATTAAGCTAACTATACTAATACTATTATAAATTTACAAATATATGATATATTATAATTTATACTATAACTTTTATAATATGTTAATACATTAATATATATACTAGTACTATATATATATTTTTGATCGGTTATACTAGTACTATATATTATAGTTAATAGTTATACATTAAAGAATATAGTAATACATCGATACTAAATATATATAGTTATAGACTTATAATGATTTAGTTATTATGAATTTATGATTAGTATAACTATTTAATTGTATTAGTATTAGACTATTAGTAATTCAATTTGGCTATATTATATTAGTAATATTAGTTATATTGAATCAGTTAGTTAGTATAAATATATTCTACATTATTAGTATTAATATAAATATTAGTATTAGTTATAACTATATAGCCTATATTAGAATTGAGAGTCTTAGACTAAATAATAGACTAATAATATTAGTAAAACTATATAAGTATATTGTATAACTATATATTAGTTTTAATTATAGTGATTAGTATAACTATATAATAGTAGACTATTAGTATATATATTAGTATTAGTTATACTGTTATGGTGATTTAGTATATTATAATTTATATATTATATTTATACTATAACTCTTATAATATATTAATATATACTAGTACTACATATTATAGTTATATATTAAAGAATATAATAATACATTCATACTAGAAATATATAGTTATATTTCTAGTGATTTAATTATTAACTTATTATGATTAGTATAACTATAATAGTATATTAGTATATTAGTAGACTATTAGTATATTAGTATAACTATATTAGTATATTAGTATAAATATAATAGTATAATAGTATATTATTATATACTAATATAATAGTATATTAGTATTAATAGTAGACTATTAGTATAATCACTATAACTATTGTTGAAGTATTAGTTATAGTGATTTAGTATAACTATATATTAGTATAAGTATAACTATAGTCTATATTAGACTATTAATATTTTTTATACCATATATAATTATATAATTAATTATATAAAACTATTATATAAATAATATATATAAATAATAATAATTTTTTTTAATTTCTATTCGGTCCGGTCCGGGGTGAAAAACCCCTGGATTGGGATCGGACCGAAACCCTTCGGTCCCTTGAAAAATAGACTGGACCGGACCGGACCCATTTTGTTCCACTTCGGTCCGGTCCGATCCAAAAGTGGCCGGTCCGGTCGGTTTATCCGGTTCGGACCGTCCGATTTTCAACCCTAAGTAGAATGATGTGTTCTGTAATAAATTTAAAGAAAAAAATATTATAAGAATATTATTTTTTAATATTATTATTATTTTAAAATTTGAAAAAGTTAAATTATTTATTATATTTTGTGTGAAAATTTAAAAAAATTATAATAATGAGATGAGATAAGATAAAATATTTTTAATATTTAAACGAGTCAAAAAGTCGAAATGCGGTGAATCTAACCATGAGATCAGTATAATATAGTTGGCAAGAATTGGAACGGGAAGAATCTAGTTCAATCCGGTATTTATTTTAATATTTTAATCGAGAAAAATCAATCGAATTAGTTAATACTAGTCACAAGGTATTCATTTGAAGAAAAATCATATGTGGCTATCCATATTAATATGGATGAGAAGCTTGAGGATATCCTTAGTATGACCTAGCAGAATCATGGGGAGATGGCTCCAACCCCTCATCCCCTTGGCCCCCTACACATAGAGTTAGATGAGTAATATTAATTTATTTGTTTTATTTTGTAAGTTAATAATTGTATGTACTTTATATTTTGATTTTGTTATAAATACATATACTAATTTGGTTGATAATCATTTGGTTTCCACCATTTAGAATTTTAGCTCATTCATATACCGACTCTCGGAATTCTCATTTATGTATCAATTCTTAGAATTCCTAAATTCATCAATGCATCTTATTAATTCATAAATCATCCCTTCATATTGCTTATCCTCCTATATATGCCTATAAAATGATGTTTTGAAGATCATTTATATAATATAAGAAATTCAAAGAGAATATATTGAACTCGTGAAGAGCTAAGTTTACATAGCTATTTTCCAATTCTCTTCCTACTTCTCTTTAGTTTTACAATTTCTAAACAGCAGGAGACTCTAGCCAACCATTGTGTTCTTTTAATCTTTGACAAGATATTTGCATAACATTTCCCAAACTTCTATATGTTTATCTTTTATAAATATTGATATATGCTTATTGTAATATAAATCATTTTATAAAATCTTGATATAATCTATGTGATATATTATATAGATTATAATATTATCATATCAATGTGATGAATATTCTTATCTTTTATATTTGAGTTCAATTTTAAATATTTTTTTTCTCATACTTAATATGTTTTTATAGATCAAATCAAATCTTACAAAACTCAAATTTGTTGCACTTGATGTTTCTGGAAATAATTATTTATCATGGATCATTGATGTTGAGGCTCATCTTGATGAATGAATTTTTAAAATATTATTAAGGAAGAAAATAGAGCAACACTATAGAATCGTTCCAAAGCAATAATTTTATTGACAATTGAGTATCTCACTATAAAAGATCCATTAATTCTATGAGATAGTTTAAGGAAGTAATACGTATACCAAAAAACCATAATTCTTCCAAAATCTCATTATGATTGGTTGCATCTAAGTTGCACAATTGAAATTATGTAGAGAGAAAAATACTACTAGGATATGTTTGAAATGAAATATATAATAGATTTATCCCTCGATTGTGAGTGCACTTCTGTGACGATTTTATGTTAACTTTGCTTATTCTCAACCCAAGATTACCTGGAAATGATATTGACGTCTTCATGTAATTTTTAATTGAAGAGTTGAAAGATCAATGGGAAAATGACATCCAAACATTCTATGTATACACATCGACATCTTTTTAGATGCATGTTGTGGTATTATGACTGATAGATAATTTTCTAGTATATGGCGATCTGTCGGGTTGGAGTACTAAAGGAAAGTTGGCATGTCCCATGTGTAATATGGAAACTGCAAGTAAGTGGCTAAAATACTCGTAGAATATGTGTTTCATGGGCCATCAACGGTATTTATCAACAAATCATTAATGATGAAGGAAATGCGCTAAATTTGATAGGAGAGTGGTTAACAGAATTGCACCAAATGAGTTGTCTGTGGATGAGATAGTGAAATAATTAATGGAACTTGGATCGAACAAGAGAAAATGAGGCGCAATGGAATTGAGTTGGATAAAGTGGAGTACTTTTTTGACTTGCCATATTGGTCATCATACATGTTGTGACATAGTTTAGATGTAATGCATGTAGAGAAGAATATTTGCGTTAATATATTGGGGACATTGATGAGAATTAATAAAAAGACGAATGACATGATTAAACATAATTTTAATTTGCGTGTGGAAAACAATAGGGTGGTTTTGCTGCATTCATATTTTAGGATGATAAAGGATGAGAGGATAGACTTTTGGAAATAGTTACAAGGTGTGAAGTTGTTTGATGGTTATACTTTAAATCTCAGTAGATGCATAAACCCTGATAAATAGAAAATAAGTGGATTGAAAATTCATTATTGTCACGTATTTTTACAAAAATTGTTACCGGTAGGAATATGTGGGAAGTTGACTTCTAATGTGCGTGTTTCCATAACTAAACTCATATCTTTCAAGGATTTGTGCTTTCAGGTGGTAAATCAAGAAGTGCTGCTGAAGATAGAAGACAACATTACAATAATACTATATAAATTCAAGCAGATCTTTCCACTATAATTTTTTGATGTAAAGGACCGGTGTAGTTTCATTGGATGTATCCAATTGAGAGATTTTTGGATAGGCTAAAACGCACTATTAGGAATAAAGATTGAGCTGAGGAGTCAATAGTAGAGACTTATATACACAATGAATGGTCAATATTTTACTCTCTATATCTCCACAAGGTTGGAACCAAATTACCAATAAAGGGGTTCACTGGTGCAACTGGGAAAGACTGGGGCAACAGAAACAGAAAGGTGATCTTGGATTAAGTAATGTTGAGTGTTTTAACTTGGCCTTGCTTGCAAAGTAAGTGTGGAGGTTAATGCATAATCCTGACATTTTAGTAGCTTTGATTTATAAATAGAAGTGCTTTAGAGATTCTTCCTTCTTGAATGCTAAACTGGGTGGTAGACCCTCTTTGATTTGGAAGAGCATGTGGAAGGTATTAGTGTTATTAAAAAAAGGGATGAGATTGAGGGTTGGGGATAGTAGAAGTATTAAAATATAGGGAGACAAATAGCTTATAGCCCCATCCTCCTTTTGTGTCCAGGCTCTTGTATTAAGGCTGTATGAGGATGCAAGGGTGGAGGAATTAATTCTGTAGGAAGGTAGGGAATGGAATGAGACTTTGATCAATGATATATTTGGGAAGGAGGAGGTGGAACAAATTCTGACTTTACCTTTAAGCAAACTAAACTTTGGTGATAAAATGGTGTGGGGACCTTCTAATAAGAGAATGTTCTTTGTGAGAAGTGCATACTATATAGAGATAGCGAGGAAGAAAAGATTAGAAGGGAAAACATCGGAGGAGTATGATGAAGATCAAAGGTGGGTTAGGATTTGAGAGTTGAACATCCCAGAGAAAGTAAAATTGTTTTTATGGAAAACTAGGAACAATTAGCTTGCCACAAGGAGTAATTTGATGTCTAAGAAACTAGTGGCCAATGACTTATGTCCAATATGCAAAAGTAAAGTGGAATCTACCATGCATGTGCTATGGTAGTGTTCTGCCACCAATGATGTGTGGCTTGAGTTTCTTAATAGAATTAAAAAATGGAGCACTAATGAAGGCAACCTGCTGGTTTTTATAGAAAGAATGATGATGAAGCTGACTAAAAAGGAAATGGAGAAGGTGGCTATGATTATGTGGGGATTATGGCTAAAAAGAAATCAATTTGTGTATGAAAACAGTTTCAGAAACCCTGGACAGGTGATCAATGCAGCAAGGGATGAAATAAGGGACTTCCAGTTGGCTCAAAACGTGGTTCTCAAAAAGCAATCCAGCAACTCTGTAGAAAGGCAACGAAGGTGGAAAAAACCCAGTGAGAGCTATGTAAAAGCTAATTGGGATGCAGCTATTAACTAGAAATAAATAAAAATGGGGATAGGGGTAGTTATAAGGGATGAGTGTGGCAAAGTCTTAATAGTTTGTTGTGATCAAAAGAAGTATGTGCAGCAACCAGCTACAGCAGAATGCATTGCCCTTTGGAAAGCTGTGGAACTGGACAGAGATCTTGGCTTTAACAAAGTAGTCTTTGAAGGCAATGCACATACCATTGTGAAGGCTGTAAATGAGAAAAGAGAAGACTACTCTAATTATGAAAGAATAGTACAAGACGTAAAGTAGATGCTGCAGCAGTATAAAAATTGGAAGGTGCAATTTGTTAACAGGAACTCAAATGAAGTGGCTCGCATTTTAGCAAATAGGGCTCTTAGTTTAGAGTTTGAAATAGTTTGGATAGAAGATATACTAAGTTTTATTTCAAAAAGTATAGAAAAGATAAAGAATGTACCAATCACATTAATTACAGAAAAATATAGATAACTCTGATTAAAAAAAGAAAAAAAAAAGTGATACAACTGCTGCTATCAAATAGCAATTGGTGTATCTAGGTACATGGGTTTAATTAATATGGTATTTTTATTACAAGTTTCTAGGCACTATATTTTTATTAAACATGTTATGAAATGTTATTGTTCAAAAAACCTATTTGCACTACATAATAATTTGTTGAAAAATCTCGTGACAAAATAGTTTTACATGAATTGTGTGATTTGAGCCTATATGAAAATAATGCTTTCATAGCATAGACTTTTACGTGTATTGATATAACATATTCATAGAAGATTTTTGTGACTTCATGTGAAGTATGGCACGCCTTTATTTACATGAAAAACATGTATTACATTTTTTTATGGAATTAATCTCATGATAAGATATGTGATGTTTATATTAGTACGATACCATTACCATGTTATATTGGGGAGGATTACTATATCGAAAGATTTTCAGAAGGTGAAAACCTATACAATGAGAAATGTATGGGGATGATAACTACACTGAAGAACATTGAGAATGTGAGGACCCTAAACAGCGAAGAAAATGGAAAAGATAATTACACTGATCTATGATATTGAGAATGTGTAAATTCCAAATGGAGAAGAGTTTATGAGAATGATAGATACCCTTGGAACGGGTAGTTCCCTATGTGGAGAAATTTTTGGGAAGTGCTTCTTTACATGCACAAGATTTTCAATTTAAATTCAGTAATATAATTTTAGTTATCATTTTTTTTATTAAGTTGATTTTTTTTTTTAATAAATGACGTTCATGATATGTTACACCCAACTTAATCAATTCTAATTACCGAGCCGTGAATTTACCTTCCACCTATAAAATTTCTTATTTTACAGATATTAAAGAGGAGCATACAAATAAGAAAGTTGGCTATATAAGATGAGTCATGGGAGAGTTAGAAGGAGATTTACAATTAAGTGCTATCCATGGAATAGTCTTAAGTTTTATTTTTCCATTAAAATTTGATGAAAGAATAATTTGAGTTGGTTTAATGGTTTGAACTTAATTTATTATATCTGAAGGTTTTTAGTTTTAGTTAATTTTCCCTTTTTATTATTAAGTTATCATTGTAACGTAATAAGCAAATCTCCAATATTTGGAAATTAATTGGGGCAAGACCACTTGGTGCGATAGGCCTGGAGGCCCAGGCTTAAGTCCGCCTTTACATAGCTCCATCATAGCCTCGTCTATGGCCCATTTTCAGTATTAAATTTTGGGCCTGCTTGGTTGTAGGTCCTGCCTGCCAGCCCAAGCTAAGGACCATAAAAGATATAAATTATCATCCAACTTTTTAACAGTTACATTTACATGAAAATTGATATAATTTCCACCATATATAGATTATTCATCTCTAACTTAGGTCAGTTTTATTGTAGTCGTGTGTCTGATCTCTTTGTTCAATAGTATAACGTATTAGTTTTCTTCATGACCTTTTATCTGGCATGCTAGATTGATTTATAGGGAGTTAGGCCGCCCTGTTTGTGTAACAAGATATTTTCATATATTTCTTTTGTAAAGATCACTTAAATATAAAATATTTTTTAATTTTAAATTTTTAAAATTTTTATTTAATTATTATCTAATTATTACAATTTTCTTAAACTTTTACAGAAAACTCAAAAAAAAAAAATTTTTTTTTTTCAAATTTCAGAACACAAATTATATTCAAATAGTTTTTTAACATCATAATGTTTTTACTTAACTTTTTCTCTCTTATTTTTCAAAATTCAATAAAATATCTTAATTTCAACTCTTTTATTATTATTTACAGATATTCTGAAATATTCTCAGTGTCCAATCAAGTCCTTAGTATTTGAGTTTATTTTGTAGTACTGATGTGTGTATAATTTTTTTTTTTTCCACTTGGAGGGATCAATATTGGTTTGGCACAAACCAGAGCCCAAGGCCCATTACTACTAAAAGATACTTATCCAAGGAAGTCATATGATTTAAGATAGGTTTAGCTACCCTAATTATTAGGAGGATGAATCCTCAGCCTATAGATATTTACGACGTGATGATCAAATAACTCTGATGCCTTGGGGACAAACTTCCTCATGGTTAAGAATTGTGCGAACTTAATCTACTTATAGCATTTATCCATTAGATTTCTACGCCTATATATAAAGGTAACAGATAACTCTCAAACGATTTGATTATACATTTTTAAATTATTTTCCATCACTTGTTAGTGATTTAAGTATTGGAGTTGTTATAGACACATAGTACCACCCACATAGCTACTTACAGATTGACGATCACGTTCGGTGGTAGGAGATGCCCTTTACACCACTGAAAGGCCTATAGGTAAATTTCTTGTTTGCAAGATTATGCGCATGATGTACGTACTATTATATGAAAGGTTTCTTTCTACTATAGGACAGAGCAAACACTTGTTTCAAACTTGCAACGTACAGCTTCTGTCTTGAGCCAAAAACAGGAAAATGGAAGTGCCAACAGACAATTACCAACTTATCCTAAAACAATATTAGCGTTGTGTATCAGTGCCCGGCCAATGTGTGGAGAATTCCATTTTCTTGAGTTGCTTGCTGCTGCATAATTTATATATTGCATTGTTTAGTGGGATCTCCACTTGTATTATCAATTAATTTTCCTTTCTTTACCATTTTTAAAACTCTCTCTCTCTCTCTCTCTCTCTCTCTCTCTCTCTCTCTCTCTCTCTCATATAATCATATATATATATATATAAGAGTTAAAACTTTATTCATGATGGGTTTCACGTCCAAGACACTTGAATGTAGGCCACGTGAGTGTCAAGCGACGTAAAATCTTGTTTCCCTTTATCTCTATTTCTTACCATTTACTCATCTTTGGAAATCATGCATGGATATCCACCACAGGTACAACTATCAAACCTCCAGAGTGTAACTACAAGAAAAATAAGCATTTATAACGAGTTATCTGTAATAAAATATCTATTTATGATGAAAATAAACTCATTTTAATAATAAAAAAAAGTATTCGTTTTGACCGGAAATAATTGACAGCAAAAAACAGTTTTGTTGTATTGTGCGGATCATGCATGCGATCAACTTCAGTTTGGTTATGATATAAAGAAGAATACAAAGTTTGATAAAATGTAATCAAGATAATGCATCGATCGAGGCAGTGACATGACAAGCTGATTAAGATGATGGCCTGTGATGATCATCAGAATTTGAACTAACTAGCATTAATGGTTCCATCTCGATTGGAATACACTCAAAATTATATATTATAACGTGTGGATTACGTGTATGGCAACTCATCATCAATTGGGCGGGGCATGTACGTATATATAGTGTAGACTGCCTGCATATTTATATCTTAAATCCTACAAACTACAAATTAAGTGCCCATTTTCCCGTAGTGATCGTACACATTAAGTGCATATAATATACATATATATATATATATATATTAATGTAGGTAAAATTGATGATCAATAACGGTCGCATCGGATATGAAATTCTGGCACAGCTCATTATTCCTCATCTATCTCTTTTATTTTGTTCCCCTGGACTAGTACTTCATTGATCTTCCTCAAAAGGGAAAAAGAGACATTTCCCCTTTTTTCCTTCTAGAATACATTTGGATTTGAAGTTTTATCCTTCTGTTTAATGTGTAATATTAGATCACTCATTGCATCAGCCAAGAGTGGCATTGTTTTGATGTCCCACTAAGCAGTACACGGCAGGTTAATTAAATATATAAATCAAAGCTTAATGATCATCCATATCTAAAAAGCTTTATTTATTTATTTATTTTTTATCTTAACACTTTCCCTTAACAGGTGGGCCCAAAGTTATAACTTGAACTTAGTATCTGTGCTCTGATATTATTATATGTGCAATTGCCACTTACCTAAAAGATCATTAAATTGATTGAAATAGATGGATTTTATTATATATTGATCAGATATATAGCATTCTATAGAGATATTAATTTGTGTGAATAATCAACTCATTAATGAAACATTTTTCAACTCAAATTAACTGTGTATATCAAGAACATTTTTTAATTTAGTTTTGAGTGGCCGTAACATCATTTTTCTGATCTTGATTTTTTGCATTTGTTTGGTGGTTAGTTGGTCTGTAAAACACACAATAATTAATTGCTTTATTAACACAAATTAAAGTCTGAAGTGATGATCTAATAGAAATCAGCTTTAAGTTTGGGAGATGAGTATAATGCATATATATGCAACTCGTACGTCTGAATATGATAAACACTAATCCTATTTTGATCTTTTGTTGGTGCAATCCGAATTAAGGGACAATGAGATAATAACATGCCCAAGACAACTTCGAGGGCCATTGAGAAGCAGCACGCACCAGCAGCGCCAGGAATATTGCTTTCGTACATGCTCAGATCGAGAGGACGAGACCATTATTGTAGGATTGAAATGGATGACGGAGCAACAACTATGTACAACTCTATACTGATATGACTGCAGTGGATCCAATTCCTGCTTAATATTAATGTGGAAGATGGAGACAATCAACACTAATATATATTGACGATGGATGCAATAAGGTCAGTCGTGAAGAGTACAAATGATTTCATTGGCTCGGATATTTTGTTTGATACGTAAAAATTAGAATATACAAGGAACGTCGTCCAGTTTCTCGATCGACAGGGATTAGTGGAATCTTTCACAACTCTCCTCGAGGTTTGAAAAAAAAAATGATTAATTAAAAATAATTTTTTTAAAAATAAATTTACAAATTGATATAATTTCATATGATACATTAAATTTATTTTATAATAAAAATAATTTTACAATCTAATATATCACATCAAACCAACCAAGTCAGTACATAGCTTTACTAATTTTATGGTATAATTTTTTTTTTTTTTTTAGATTAACATTTATGGGATATATTAATTGTGGCTAAATCACTTCAAGAGAAAGGGGGGAGAGAGAGAGAGAGAGAGAGAGAGAGAGAGAGAGAGAGAGAGAGTTTTCAATCCACGTACTCTAGCTTTTTAAATATTCAGATTTTCTTTCTAGATGGCTTGATAGATGTCTATAATGTCTTTTCTGATGACTGGTATTGTTTTCCATAATATATATATATATATATATATATCAAAACCTCTTGAGAAAAACTTTAAGTTTTGGACCATGATTTCTTAAATTTTCGTAAAAGAGACAATCAAAATAACTTTTTCATAAATATAGGCACACAATATGTATGGAGGAGCTCAGACAATATATGGGTTGTTGTTGCAAAACATAGACCGTGCCTGTAGCTAGTTTCATAAGAAATAAATTAGTTTTTCATCGGATTTACACACCTTATAATACGTCGATCATGTGGGTTGATTATATATATTAATTTGTATTTCTCTGAGTTTTGGATTCCATAGGTTTATACACAGAGCAATGCTATGTATACTTTCTTATCTAGAGATTGTAACGTAGGTCTAAGTATTTTTATCTTTAGAAATTTTTAAAATTATAAAAATCTCATTTTTAAAATGATATTTTTTCTTATTTAATAAAAAGCAGGAATTGCAAATTAATAGAATTTCTCTTATACATATTCACATATATATATATATATATATTGTTCACTTTAATGAAATGTTCTTTTAATTACGTTTTGGAAATTAAGTTGTAAATATGATCAGTAAATTTTTCTCAAAAACTAAAATATTTCGCCTAAAAAAGAAGCCTGTTATCCCAGCTTACTCTTTTATTACTGGAATATTACATGCATGCGCACGTCCCAACCTCATTTGGCCACCTGAGACGAGAAATTCTAGTAGTACGTACTTTTAACTTTTGTGACTCTGTCCATGCCTGGCTGGCGGCATATATTTTTTATAATCGAAAAAATATAATTGTAAGTACGATTGTGTACTAATCTTTATATTAATATAATGTGATTGGTTAAAAAATAATTTTTATTAAAAATAATGTTAATTTAAATTTTAAATATGAATAAATCAATATTAGTATACAGATTAGTGCGCGACTATATTTATATATAGCAAAACTCCTTATAATTAGAGCACAAGCAAGCAATAGCTAGCTAGCTAGGTTTTGTCAACCTGATTATTAGTTTTCCGTTCTTTAAATTTTTTTAAATTTTAATTTCTTTAATTATTTTAAGTTACTAATTATTGTAGAATTTTAAAATTTTAGATTATTTTAATTTTTTTTATAAACGTATATATCCACAAGCCGCAGTTACTGTTACAAGAAAAATAAATTTTTATGACTAATATTTTGTAATTAAAATGACTATTTTAGATTAAAACGACTATTTTAGATTAAAACATATTTGTTTTCTCTGTCTTTTTAATTGTAAAATATTAATCACAAATATCTATTTTTCTTATGTATATGCATGCGTGCATTAATAGACTAGGGACGCTAGCTAATACAAAATAAATATCATTTTTTTGTGTCCAACCGTATTTCCTTTTCCTCACCAATCTTCTGTTATATATCCCTTTTCATACATGATAACCATTGTCGATAGTTTTATTTCCGACGTGTGCCATATATATATCATCAAACTGATCCCCAAGATCTAGAGTTTTATCTTCAATTCACATAAGATAACATGACATGACGTTAACGTCGCGAACAAGTTAGTGCTTGAGTCTGGACGGGTTGAGTGAATTTCGTCCTGTCTGGACATTAATTGGGTCGAGTTGGCCCCAATTGTTCTTTCAAAGGATCGGATTGCAGACCTATGGATTCATCTAATATCTTCGATCGATCCAAAAAGTATATATTATATATATATATATATACATACAAAGTTTTTTAATTTTTTCTTTTTAAAGCAATTTAAAAACTCAAAAATGAAAAAATTCCCATAGGTTAAAACATTAAAACATTATTTATATATAATATGATCGATCTGATCTTTTTTTAAGAGATCACGCTTATACCTAACACAATAAGTATATATAGTTGTACGTTCGTCCTAACTTTTAAGAAAGGATCATATATAATACTAACTCACTCAAAGTTGTATTAATTCCACACGCCACCTCCACTGGCCGGCGATCGACACGTCCGTCCATCCATACTTCAAACTAATTAAGTTTCTATAGCCTATAATATATATATATATATATGGGGTAGTACTGATCATGAGCCACGTATGCATATATAAGCGATCCCAATTAGTGGCTAGCCACACATTTCCTCCGCCATCTCCTAGTACGTAATTACGATATATATACATTATATAAAAAAATGTTTTAACCATAAAGACATTACATAAATATAAATTTCTGACTTAATATAATACGTTAGATTATAAAACTAATGACATATTTGTGAATGTCAATGGATACTCCACAAATTAATTAAGGAATACATAACTTCCAATTAACATCGATCCATTAGTTATATATGGATATTAAAGCTGGTTCATCTGGTCTATTATGCATATAATAACTAGGTAGGTATACCTTGCTTAGAAAGTACTAGTCATGCATCCAACTTTTAACACTAATTAATCCCTAATTATTCGTATCTTCTCGGTGATGGCTACGCTTAGATTTTCCGTTTGACCATAAGTCCTCCATGACACTAATTAATTATAATATATATATATATATCTCTCATGTGTGCATGTGTGCGTCATATGTAGGTCATGACATCAGTTTGAATGACAAAAAACATCCCAACCACGTACAATGCTCTCTCTCTCTCTCTCTCTCTCTCTCTCTCTCTCTCTCTCTCTCTCTCTCTCTCTCTCTCTGTGTGTGTGTGTGTGTGTGTGTGTGTGTATTAAGAAGTTAAATACAAACTACTCTAGATGTAGCGATAATGTATATATGTTCCCTTCTTTGATCCTACGAGGTATATAGCATTAGCTTCCTCCACCAAGAATTACACACACACACGTACACACACACGTACACACACACACACACACACACATATATGTTATATGAATGATTTGCGATCATCATGCATACACATGATCAATGAGCCAAGTACTGGTGCATCATGTTTGCATATTGCATGTGTTATAACATGTTCCATGTTAAAACTATAGACCCACTCTACCAAATGCTATATTTTATGTGTTACCTTAAATAATTTAACCTTTTATATAATATGCACATTAACACATACTAATGAATATTGTGAGTACTAATAATTAATTACTACATGCATCTAGTAATTGTAACATTATTAATTACTAATTATAACTGACTTGGCATATCGATTAATAATAAGTTATTCAATTTCTTGTATAATGGTAAAGAAAAATTTTATTTGCAAGTTGGTGTGGAGCACACACCTTCCACGCTGACGTTGATATAAAATGATTTTATTAAAAAAGAAAATTTAAAATTCAGAATTTTGAAAATCAAATACCACCAATTAAATTGTGTGGATGGTATGTCATCTATATCGACTTGTAAGTAGAAAAACTCATATGATAAAATACTCATAAATGGATAGACCATATAACATTATTTGAAAGCATTTATAGCTAGAGCCTAGAAGGGAGTTGGTGTGTATATATGTATATAAACATCCCCAAGTTACTAATTAAGTTACAGAATGTTGAGCACAATGGATCCGTCCTCGAAAGCATGGAGACTATTTATCTGGTTGTGGAGATAGCTAGGCTTGATTATTAACCCAACATCAACGGTATCTCTTTCAACGGGCAGGTTTTTGTCAATGTCGAAGCTGACTCTGATTCTAGTCGTGAAGTAAAAATGGAAAGCACTCCTTTTGTTTAATGTCTATACCACTACCAATAGCTCTTATTCCAAATTCACAGAATATGACTGGCTACCCAACTTCGTCATCCCCACAAGAATCAAGGATAATTACATGACACACATACATACACACACACACACACATATATATACACGATATATATGTACCTAAATGTTTTTGGATTGCCTAATTTCTTCCAATATCTTCTTTTTTCAAAAAGAATGATATTCATTGCAGACATGGTAGTACTGCATGTCAATAACGTGTGGATCCCACACATGATAAGCAGTGCCAAGGAGGGAGCTAGCCAGGTACGAATTTCGTACGTACAAATTGAAAGGCGCAAAACCTAGTTAGTGCATGCATAGGTATATATAATATATATATAATTTTATAAAAAAATTTTAAAAACTAGCGTAAAATAAATGAATGTGCGTTCCAGGTGCACCTTTTGAGCTAATTGAAAGTTCTTGTCAGTATCAAGAAATTTAGACCCGTGCCATCAATCTGATCATCATGGAGCCAAAATTACGTGCAGACTACTCTTTTTGTATATGATTTGATTGGGTACTATCGACACTGAAGGTTACCAACAATGACAGATCTTTTTCTCTTCCTTCTGCTCGCGTACTTGAGAAATTTAAGATTGATTCCAACTTTCTGGTACTCTCAGATAGGATTTATAAGGACCTAAAATGTTAAGGTATTATTGGTTCCTGGAAACTGATGGAAAGGTCGAAGTTGCAGCGACGAATGGAAATTAAGGTACTAGTAGTAATTAACTCAAGCCATGCAAGAAAGAGACATATATACAATATGTATGTATGTACGAGGTAAAGGCACGTACGGTGTTTGTTAAGCGAAAGATACATTAACCGGCCAGACAGATCGAAACGTGAAAGAGATCGAACTAATTTGTCTTTAGTTCTCTGATCTTTAACTAAATGGCTAAATGGGATAATGTTGATTGTCGATTAATTGTCTCTGCTCGTCGTCTACTCAATTTTTGTATCTCCTCTCATTACCTTAAATTTTCAAGACACAGTGATTTTACACTGTCGACGTACGTGGACAAGTTTCCAGTCCATTATATAACATCAAGTTACCTTTTTCATAGTGTTACAAATACAGACAGATTATTACATAAATGTAAACTTATAAACTGACTGACGTGATTTCATGTGACTTGTTATATCTACTTTATAATAAAAATAACTTTATAGTCATCTATCAGACAAGCTAGTGATTAAAACATTCTTCTCTATGTATAATTATAAGGAGGAGTTGTATTAATTAGAGAAATATATAGCGCCCAATTAGGTGATCATGATCACGTTAACAGACAAAGAGATAGTGGAGCAATGCGACAGAGGGCACTATTAAAATATTTCTGATACAAGCTATTTGTTTTGATGAATCTTTTGGAGGATACGTGTAATGATCTTCTCCGTTCTTACCTTTAGGCATTTAATTAATTAAAGTCTCGATCTATATATACTATAAGATGCTTATCGATCAGGCTTGCCGGCCTTTCGAGCTCACACATTGGATTATATTGTTATTTTTTAATTAATCTTATCAGTCTTCCAGCCAATGATGTCTCGGCCTCTTCCACTATTCATCTCTTCCAAATTTGAATCTAATTTGAATAATTTCTTGATTACCACCTTGATTTACGGGATACACTTTATTACAATTAATAATATGGTTTGATGCGATATATTATATCTGTTTAACTTATAATGAAAATAGTTTTGTAATATAACATGTCAAGTCAGATTAATTTTTAAGTTTACTTTATATGATATACCAAACATTTCTATACTTCCTCAAAATATATATTATTAAGAGATATATGATGCATATGCATCCAATTAAGCACATGCAAAAGAAGCAGAGACGTTATGATGCTAGGAACGGTCTTAAATGAATGATGGCCTGTTGAACTCCGCACGACATTGACACTACTAACGTGAAAACTGAAATAATTGGAAATTAAAGAGCTTGTTGAAAATTAGCAAAGTTTTGTCGGGGGATGGTCTCTCTTCTGGCAATAAAGATCGATATATAGCGTTAACATGAGAATTTAGGGTTAACCTAGCTCTGATCATCCGCAGCTAGCAATGGATGAGTGTACGGTGCGCAACGCATAGAGAGGTGTTGCGAAAAGACTATATATATATATGCTAGCTCCACAATATATATATATACGTATATATACTGTTTAAGAAACATTATGAATCGTGCCGTGCAAGCATACGTGTTCCACTATGGTCACTAAGTTCAAATTAATAATGTGTGCACATTGGGATAAAAGGCACAAACTACGTCTAAAAAGTGGTGTGTGTGTGTGTTTTTTTTTTCCCTCATATTCTCGAACCTTTAATCCTTGAATTTATTCGTGGAGTGCATAGGGCCTGTTCCACTTTAGGTCTTCGACCCAATATTGCTATTTTCTTCCCACTTTTCACATTTCATGGATTGCTGTTTGTATATATATATATGGTTTCTCTCCAACTCTTTCTGCTCAAAAGGAAGTGGAAGTTCAAGTCAAGCCAAGAGCTAGGGAAAGAAATAAAGAGAGAATATTCAGTACCGATGGAATCGAGTACTGTAATATCTATCTCAGATGGAGATGATCAGAGGGTAGCTCGGCCTGATGATCAAGATCAGATGAAGAAGAAGTTTCAATTTTCTCTTCTTCCCATTTTTTCCTGTCTGAAATCAGATCAAAAGAATAGACTCCAATTTTCAGTTCCTCCCATTATATCCAATCTTAGAGAAAAGACAAATAAGCAGGACATGAGAAAACTGATTCACAGTTTCAAGGTTGGAATAGCGCTGGTTTTGGTTTCATTTCTCTACCTCCTGGATCCTCTTTTTAGTCAAGTTGGACAAAATGCTATGTGGGCTATTATGACTGTTGTGGTCATCTTTGAGTTCTTTGCAGGTAGCTAGGTTTGTTTATTTGTATTCAAGCATGTAAATTGTTGTACTTACTCATGCATGGATCGTTATATGATATTACATATATATAGTCTAAAAACAAAAATATTAAGTGTTTCAAATTAATTTCATTTTCTCTACTACTTATGATCCTGTTGATGATGATCATGAAATGCATGCATGCATGGCAGGTGCTACACTCAGCAAGGGCTTGAACCGTGGAATTGGAACTATATTAGGAGGCGGACTCGGGTGTTTAGCTGCAGCTTTAGCTCAAGAAGTTGGTGGAATTGGCAACGCCATTGTCGTTGGCACTTCTGTTTTTATCTTTGGTAAGAATTATATATATATGTAGCTTAATATTGTTGGACCTACATACATATTGCTCATCATCTGCTGACATGATAATGTGGCCTTTGCCAATTAAGGAAAAAGAAACAATCTTATTAGTTGATCGATGGTGCGATGCTGAAGTTGCAGCCTGCAATTATTCTGTCTTTTGATTTTCGAGATCAAAGCTGATTCTTTTTATAATTAAGATATTAATTAATAGCTTAAAGATCATATTATCTGGTCCTCATCGTTATTATTATTCTTATGATTATTGTTATTTTTTCAGAAAGAAACCATATATATAATATTATATTAGTATCATGATGGCAGGCACCATATATTAAATTATAAATCAGCATGCACCATATAATATATACCTAAGTATCTGGCCGGCAGTTTAAGTGCGTTTAAATTAATTTTTTTCAGTATTCACATAAATAATCTATTCATTTAGGGCTAGTTTGGGTACAAGAGTATTTTGATAATACTCTACCACTATTTATTATTTTATTATTACTTTTCACCTACTTTTTATTATTTTTACTACTATTAATTCATTACTATTCAATATTTTATCTTTTTTATTATTTTTGTATTACTATTCACAAAATATCCAAGAGAATATACATCTCACTAGCCAAACGCAACCTTAATATTTCATACTACAAAAACTTAATTACCACCTTTATAAAGTTGTACTGCTCTCATAGCTATAGGGCAAGCGTCGTTAATTAATGCATGCAATATTATTATTATTATATATATATATGGCTAGGCTGTAACACATGCAACGTCGACGTACGTACGTGTATCGTATATTTTTGCCGAGAGCTTTATGTATGTGTGTGTATATCTTCTATATATAAAAAGTGTGTATAAAACGGAAAATCTTGTTTTAACGGTTTTTCTTATTTTTCCGTTAAAGTTAACACCGTTTGTTTTAAAGGTTTGGCACATAAAATGAAGACATAAATATTGAGAGAGATAGCATTCAATGTTGTTATATGATTTATTAATCTCAATAATTATAATACTTAATAGTTTATATAATAATAAGTAATTAAAGATTAGTTATTATATTTTCTCTTTCTCCTTAACATATACACGTGTATTAGGTGCATAAGACGTGAATCCCTAAGTATAATATACGTATATTATACGCTTCATTAACTCAGATTATTGAGTATTCTAAATTTAAAAATCTCATATAATATATAATATAAGTACGTTTAATCAAAGTATTTTTTTTCCCCATGGTAGTAGGACGTAGCTTCCGCTAAGTCATATTCCATACGTGGGCTTGCTATGATAGGCACGTGACAAAGGCCGTGATCCTTGAGCTAATTAAGAAAGAGTAAATTCGGCCAACAATTTCAAAATATATTTTATGATTTATATATATGCTATATCTAGAAAATATTATACCACAAATTTTATAAAAAGATTATGTTTTAACTTTATGTTGTCCCTGATCGACTTAACCAACAGCAAAATAAGAATTTCAATGTTGTCTCTATTGATTGTCTACAGGATGACATAAATTGATGAATTATAATACAAACATCAAACAATACATATTTTGAACTACCGTTTGTGTTAGACTTTTATTAAATTTTTCGTATACATCTTTGCTAAAATTATAGATGTTATAAACATGTATTGGATTATATGATACTTTGAACTAATTTTTTTTATTTTCTCCAATATGCCTTAAATTATTAAGTGACATCAATAATTTTTATAAAATATATATTATTTTTTATAAATAATCATTTCATAAAATTAGACAAACGTGCTTTGCACGTTACTCTCACCTAGTATATATAAACGGGCTTAATTAGCTAGAAATTGGAAAATCAATTAACACATGACGCGGTACGTGCCGCGGTTGTACTTGGTGATGATTAATTAATGATCGCCAAAATGATTTATTATTACAGCTGCAGTTGCAACGTATGTGAGACAGGTTCCAAACATTAAGAAAAGATACGACTACGGGGCAATGATATTCATCCTCACCTTCAATCTAGTAGTGGTATCTGGGATACGTGCTGAAAAGGTCATGAGATTAGCACGTGAACGTCTCTCCACAATTGGTATGGGTTTTGTCACCTGCATTTTTGTAAGCTTGCTTGTCTTCCCTGTCTGGGCTAGCGATGAACTTCATGACTCTATTGCCTCCAACTTTGAACATCTCGCTCACTCTATTGAAGGTGCGTACGTACGTAACCTTGATCTTTAATTATCTTATATATGCTAATTGAAACAGATCAAATATAACTAGGAGTACTATATATGTTCTGCATTCATGCTTGCTAATTAACTTATGATAGCTAGCTGTTTGTTAATGTAGGATGCCTGGAGGAATACATTGCTAGTGCTTTCACGAACGAAAAGGAAAACCAGCCTAGAGCAAATTTTAATAGATGCAAATTCGTCATGAATTCCAAATCTAAGGATGAGTCACTGGTATTATGTTTTTCTTCTTATATGATTTATATTGATCTTAACACACATCCTCACGTATATATATAAGGGTCAGACTCCTAATTCTTAATAAGTAGCCTTATTACGTAGAATATTTAATTATATAAATGGGGTATAAAGTGGAGGCAAGATTCAAACTCCCCTCTGCTCTGATATTATGTACGTGAAATCACTATTTATATACCAAAAGATTAAACTGATTGGAAGAGAGAGATTTAATATTTATATTTGTCTATTAAGTAGTAATAATAATTAGTATCCTCTGAAAGACCATGAAATTCACTGTTCAAGCAATTATTATCTTTAGTTAGTGATCGAAAAGAAGCGGCGCCCATGCTCACGCCGCAGCACTATATATATTTTCAGGCAAATTTCGCAAAATGGGAACCATGGCATGGAAAATTCGGGCTATACTATCCTTGGATAAAATATTTGCAGATTGGAGAACATCTGAGAGAGTTGGCAGCAACTATCCTTTCATTGAATGGCTGTCTTCAATCCCCAAGACAGGTACTGGCCGGACATGATGAGTTCTTCTCTATTTTCTCTTGCCATGTATTCATAGCCCATTAAAATGCTGCATCTCTACCTGTTAAAAAGAACAGAAAGCAATAGTTTCGTTTGATTAGAACTTTTGCAGAGATCATTAAAAAATAATTAATCGGGTTATTTCGTCTGAATTGTTTCATTATCTAGCCACCAACAGTCCAGAGGGAGAGAATCAAAGAGCCATGCGAGGCAGTTGGATCGATACTAACATGGACTCTAAGAGAGCTTGGAGAGAGTATTTCGAAAATGAGAAAATGCCATGCAGGGACGTCGATAGTGCCAAAGTTGAAGTCAACGAGAGTAGAGATAAGCTCGGTCTCAACTAAATATTGCAAGGTAGATCATCAAGTTATCGATCATGATCAGGATGGTGGACTTGCGATGGCAACCTTTGTGTTCATATTGATGGAGATTGTGGAAAAGGTAGAAGAATTGGCGAAGGAGGTTGACGAACTTGGAGAGCTCGCGGATTTCCGTACTGATAATGAATTGGCTTCGATTTGTGATCCCTCCAGTACTGTATGAGCAGTAGTACTATATATGCTGTGCTATGCACATACGTAAAGATTTGCCACTTTTTTGGCTTTGGAAAATAGACGTGTATGTCTGAAAAAAGGGAGGAAAAAATATATTATATATGACCATGATAAATTGGGAAGAAATGAAGATTTAAAGCTTAGGTGCATGGGATGCATGTTTGATATATTGTAATTACTAGAACCATGAAATTAGTCTGATATATTGCTATATATATATATGGAGATCAGAAAGAGAGAGAGAGAGAGATCGAGCTAATAATGTACCAGCTTAACTATGTGAATAATTAAAGAAATAATGATCGATATATCATTCAGCTCATTAATTATAAAGCTCTTTTGGTTTTATAGTTAGATGTGACTATTGCAGTTGATTAACACCCCCCCCCCCCCCTCTATAAATATTCGTAATATTTAATCTCATTCTCCCCTTTTTAATTAAAGAAATCAGGCAGTACTTCAAGTGCCATTGACATGATCAAGTACTAGAAGTTCATGTCATCGAGTTCGTTATAGTTTTTATTGTATTTCGTGTCAAAATCATTTTGCGGCCTCTTCCACGCATGCATGCATGGTCAATGAGTTCCAAAGTATCAGGGCGTCTCCGAAAAGGTACGTAGTAGCTTTAATGCACCTTACTTATCAATTGTATATATATTTGGTTTACAAGCCTACAAGGTGCAAAGGAGAGCACTAAAAATGGCTTTAATTAATATTTATTTAGCATTCAACTGCTTTTTTTATTATACAAGGGGGTGGGCCGGGGTTTCGAACTCATGTTATGTGATGACCTGCTTTTATATGTATTTTTATTGAATAGTTGTTTTTAATTTAATTAATATAGTGATTTATTTATTTTAAATTATTGTGTTTTAAATTGGTTTTTAATTTATTTCTTGTTGTGTTTTACTTATTTAGTCTTTTTACGGTTTTTAATCTTATTTTCGGTGGATCTATTTTGGTTTTCGGAGTGAGGATTGGACCTCATTTCTTTCCTCTATCTTTTCTTTTCTCTTTTTTCCTTTTCTCTTTTTTCTCTTTTCTTTCTTTTTCTTTTTCTATTTCTTTCTTTTTTTCCCTCCCCTTTCTTGTGCGTTTTCCCCCTCCCCCGTGCGTTTCTCTCTCTCTCTCCTCTCCTTCACGCCGAACGCTCCAACCACCCAGACCCACCACCGCAGGCCACCATGTGGCACACCATCACCACCAATCTCTTCACCTCCCTCCGGTGAACCACCCCACAAATTTCCACCACCAACGGAGCCGCCGTTTAGCCGGAAAACCATCATCAAGCCGAACGGCTTTTGCTCCGATTTGCCGCCGTCACTCCACCTCCGACCACCACCTCTTCACCACTTCATCACCGACTCCTTTCCGTCCTAAACCACCCATTTCCGGCCTCAATCCGTCCCCGGAACAGTCCCCACGAGCTACCTTTCCGATTTGGGTATTTTGGCCTTCAACCACCATTTTCACCACCACCCACGACCAAATTCCACTTCCACTAGCTTCATAAACATCCATAGACCATTCCCTATCAATCCCGAATTTTGGTTTGTCCCCGTTCAAAAGTGGATATTTTACAACCCACGGCCACAGTGAAATTTCATTGTTACGTTGCTTTTCTTCCGTCGTTTGCAATGCCGCGAGCTTTCAAAAAATACCATATAGCACTGTAAGTATTCTCTAAACTCTACTTTTAGATTTAAATATATTTTGCTCATACAATAAACATTTGCTGTTGGTTGGTTGATTCCAGACTGAGTCCGAGAAGTTCGGGGGTTGGATGGTTTGAGGACGGAGTACTTGGTTTTAGTTGTTTGTGATTGCTTGGTTATTTGTGCCATGAGGCGTGCGTTACATATTGCATACATGTGCATTTTATTTTCATTGAGAAAATCGTGTTTTGTTGGCGTAAATGGTTTTCGGGTGCGTGTGTCTCACAAGCCCGAGCCGAGATGGGTTATTATCTCGATGGAGCTCCTCTGGTCACTCGGGAGTAGATAATACTGAGTGACATCCCCTGGGTTGTCGCAGGGCGACGACCGGATCACACGATACGGTAACGCTGTCGTGTCGACTCTGTGGTCCCTAGAGTGGCGGGGACTAGAGGTTGGCCTAGCCAGGTACGCGCTGGGCGCGAGTTTGGGTATCGCTTGTTTAGGTGTCACATGAGTAGTCGTTACCTGCGGTGTGGCACAGAGCTAGGGTGTGCGGATGATCCGTATGGGAGATCATGGTGCATACATAATTGGATCGTTTTTATAGTTTTCGGATGCGGGCCATTTTTTGGGAAAAGGCGAAATTTGGTTTTGAGGCTTTTGATCCATTTTCGGGGAAAATTGTGGTTTGGGCCATTATCTGGGATAATGACGAGGTTTGATTTTAAGCGATATGTTTTTTGGGTTAAATGGGTTTTTGGCATGCGTGGAAAAAAATATGGTTTTACGGGACATGTGCGTTGGTATTTCTTTCATGTATATTGTTTGAGTTTTATATGTTTTTATCTAGTGGTGTTTGGATTTTACTTACCTGCGGTATCATTTTTGGTTCCATAAATTTTAGTGCAGAGTTCGAGGAAGAGGAGGAGGCTAAGCCCGAGGATGCGGCTCCGCCGGAGTTCTGAGTTAAAGTTTAAGCTTTGTTGTTTGGTTTAAAACTATATTTGTGCTTTCTAATATTTTATTATGTATGTTTTGAACAGCTTTGTATTAAACTAAGAAAAATTCTGGTACTTAGTTATTGACTTTGCTATCCGCTGCGTGTTTCTCGTGCACATTCATTGCTTATACACACACTTGGCACACGTCGATAGGGTAGTGACCCGTGATGTCATCATCCAGACGTCTTGTTTTTCCGTGTCCGTGCGTGGAGATTTGGGGGCGTCTCATGTTATGTCATATGCCATCTGGCCATCAAACACTTGGCAATTTGAATGTTAATATTTAGAAAGGTGTTTATAATTTTCAAAGTGTTCAATAAAGTCTGATAAAGAAAAATAAGGATGAAATTGAGAACATGATGTCTTGAAAAGAAAATAACTCTGATTAAGAAAAAAAAAAGAATAATATAAGTACAATCTACAAAGAATGAATTAACAAACCATTGGTATATATATCAAACTATTAATGTGAGGCCAAAGTAGATTGAGACTGAGCTTCTTTTCCAAAATTTGTCTCTACAACAATTAAAATCAAAATTGATTTTTATTAATAAATATAAAACAATGTAGAACAAAGGAATGATTTAAGAGCAATTACTGCTCCTATTGTGATCAACTTGGTCCTCATCCTCGTAATATAATACAACGTCAATTTAGTTGAAGTCCACCACATCCTAAACTTGAATTGGCTATCAAATTCTGAGTGCACATCAAGCCCTCCACTATGCTAGGATACAATAGACTTTTAAATTGGTGCAATATGCACCACTGGTGGTAAAAGTGGACTATGAGATTGTGATAGAAAAAAAGATGGTCAAAACACTACAAACTATCGTTGCTACATAGTTGAATGTAGATTATACTATACATATACTAGTATACTATATATAGTATGTTTACATAGTATATATACTTTATATATACTACATAGTATTTTGACATTCGTTCTTTATAATAATATAAATAATCTTCTGTATTACAATTTTAAAATATATGAATTTGGATAGTTGAATGAGATTTATAATAATTTGATAAATGTTTAGTATATATAGAGAATACTTATATTTATAATATACTAAAACATATATTATATAGCTTTAGTTTCTATAATAAGTTAATTAATTTATGTAGATTAATAGAATCAAGTACATAAATTAATGAAATTTATGTTCTGCTGTTCAAATATAACTATATTGTCAAAAACTATAAAGTATATTCGAATGCAAATATAACATTTGAACAATTAATCACGTAACGTTTGAATATTATATAATCTATTTAAACACAAACTGATGTGAATAGATACTCTGTTGGTACACATCATTCAAATTTCAAATTTCTCTTTCTCACACCCATTAGAATACTAAATCTCCACTCACCACCATCACCATCGCACAGTTTCCTAGCTGCCAAAAGGTATTGTTTCTCATTTATTTAATATAGCTAATTCTTTGAATTCCTTTTGAATGGATTTTGAATTCCTGTTTGTGGATCCGAACACCCTTTTTTTCGGCCACTACACATGGTGGATGGCCATGTGAATGAAGAAGTAAACTCATTCCCATTAATCGCAAAGATTGATGGCTTTTAATTTTAGAATTTCAGGAACGAGTTGACTCGGACTGGGTTTGGAATACCGAGCTCTACTTTATTTCTCCAATTTAATCTCCGCACAATGAATTGAGCGGACCTCTTGCTTCTTTCCTGCATCGAGTTCCCTAACCTCTATCTCCCTCTCTCTCTCTCTAGCCAAATCTGCAACCTCCTTTTGATAAAACTTGAATTGACAGGTCATTGTGGAAGCGGATTTTGTTTTATTTATTGATTGAGTTTATAACATCTTTCTTTTTTAATTATTTGCATAATTTGCTAACGGTTTATCTCAAGTTCTCTTGGATAATTGCAACTTATTATATTTGATTGTCTCTATATTATTTTTGGCATATATAATTTATAGGCTATATATTAGACGGCTCATATAACCCATAATAATAAATATTTTTTGGCTATTCATTGTCATACTATGGACATGCTTATTATAAAGTAATCTTTGTCGCAATGAAGTGTTCTTAAATTAATTATTTGATATAGCACAGAATGGAGGGAGGAAGTGGTTCGAATAATGAGCCCCAGGTGAAGTCCAACAATGCAACCGAAGGTGCATCAAGTAGTAACCAATATCCAATGTGAAATGGATACCAAGATTGGAGAAGGCCTGATAACATACATTGGAATCGTATAGCCATTCTATTGGCTATTGCAGAAGAGGTGGAATCTATAAGGCCAATGGTTGAGCGAATGCCGCAGCATAACATTGGCTTATGCGGATAAGACTATATAGTCATAATCTTCAATGGACATCCCAAAAATTGTAGAAACATGTTCCGGATAGAAGTTTATGCATTCTAACTATTATGCAATACATTAGACATGGATACCATTCTGGAATCGACAAAAAGTGGTTTCCATGGAGAAGGTCGTTACAATGTTTACATTCACTGTTAGACATGGGACAGTTCAGCCAGTCACAGGCGACCAGTTTTAACATTTGAGTAAAATCGTTAATCGACATATTTACGTAGTGTTGTGAGCACTATATCACCTTGCACTTTAGGTGATTGCACCTACACATATCGCTGGGGTTGCGCCTTATATTGAAGGTAATCCCAAACATTATCCATGGTTTGAGGTAACAATTTCTTACTCTAAGTTAAGGAATGTGATATGCGGTTGACACTTTATAATGTGGTTGGTCTAATATATTAAAAATTTGAGAAATCGTAATTTTATTATATGATTGCATAAATGTTATGGTGCAATCAATAGGACTTATATCGATGCATGGAAACTCGCCAAGGCAACTAATGCGTATATATCTTGGCATCAATGAGTTAGCCAAAATATACTGGCAGCCTGTGATTTTGATATGAAATTCACGTTCATATAAGCTAGGTGGGAGGGCACTGCCCATGATGCGCGCATATTTATGGATGCATTGAGTCGTCTAGGGATCAATTTTCCATGGCCTCCTGAGGGTAAATATTATTTATTAATTAATTTCTAAACAAACAGTTTTTCGTAAATATTTTTGATGTGTTTAATATTTTTAATGTTATTATTACTTAGTAGATTCCACATTTATGTGTACTGAGGGATTTATGCCCCCATATCTTAAGGTGCGGTATCATAGGTCTGAACGTCACGGCAACCGTTCATTTCATAGATATAAAGATTATTTCAATTGTCGGCTTTTTTCCTTTGGAATATTATTGAGTGGACTTTCGATGTGTTAAAATAATGATTTCAAATTTTACAATCAATGAACCCATATAAGTCAATAAGGCAACAATATATTGTTGTAGTATGTTGTGTCATACACAACATTATTCGTACAATTACATCTGATGATCGCATTTTCCGTTGTTTTACCAACTCGAGTCATTATGAAGGCCAAATAAATGTAAATTACCCGAATCTTCTATTGCTTACTCTTGACATGTCATCTGCAGTGGCACAAACCATGGCTGCAACTAGAGAATCTATCACACAACCTATGTGGGCACAAAGGAGTGCGAATTGATAGTTGTAATATTTTGTATCATATTGTGTAACCATTTTTGTACTTGTCAAACATGTTTTGAAAATTGGAAACTTTCTGTCGTTATATATAAGTATTTTTTATCAGCGAATTTGTTAAATGAGAAATGCAACTGATGTTGAAATTGGGTGAAAATTTATGTAGAAGATTGAATATTGGTTTTTATCTCTTTTATAAGCACACTGGCAATTAAAAAAAATTGATAATGGGTGAAGCATGAGAATATCATCTTCATAATTGAAATAAAATGATTTTTTTTACAAGTTTGGAATTAAATAATTTCCATTCTTGAAGAATTTTAAATGAACAACTTGTTGGCATAATTTGAAAATTTTTAATTAAATAAGTATTGATGTGGTAAAAAATATTTATTACGATAAAATATTTATTATTATTTACATATTTTTAATTAATAAAATTTTGGAGAGAAAAAATGGTAAAATAACTCAACTAGTTGTGATCATAATATATAGCCAAAGTTGGGAACAAAATGGGGACATGAGAATATTGTAGGAATAATTAGTTGGTATTATATATATTTTTACCAATTTTGATTTAAATAAATTTCTCTAAAAAAAGCTTGTAAAAAATTAATTTTTAAAGGTGTTGAGAATCATTTAGCATAATAATTATGTTTATAAATACAACATATAAATAAAATTAATATTTCACCATCATTATTAAAATTAATCATTGATGAGATCCACACTTTTTTTCAACTTCCTACTCAAAAGTCAACAACAAGTCAACATACTTCATACATCCAAACACATTAAACTAATCTCAATGGGAATGCAGAAACCCACTCAATCTCTACTCACAACTATTCACAACTATTCTCAACTTTTTTCAATACCCAAACGTAACCTTG
This sequence comes from Carya illinoinensis, assembly GCF_018687715.1. Classification (NCBI taxonomy): domain Eukaryota; kingdom Viridiplantae; phylum Streptophyta; class Magnoliopsida; order Fagales; family Juglandaceae; genus Carya; species Carya illinoinensis. Next base: position 14,469,188 of record NC_056759.1, on the reverse strand, counting down.
GCCATTGATTTCTTCTCGAGTCTCTCGTTCAAATATCTGCTCTAAACGTTTGAATGCTTAAAGTTGTCAAACACTATTTTTTAACGTTCGAACACTAGATAGTAGAGTTAGTTCATTACTTAAGGTTTAAATATTAGTTCAACATAGCTCTATCCATTCGGACCATGTCGGTTGGCTCAGACCATGTCGGTTGTCCATTCAAACATATAAACAAAAGTGTTCTAGTTACGCTTTGTTTACATACTACTTGTTGTTTTAACAAAATTTGCATTCGTTCGAACACCAACCTAAATATGTGTTCAACTTTCCACTTTTGTTTATATACTGCTTGTTGTTCAAATGAAATTTACATTTACTCGAACAACAACTCGAATACGTAGTTCAACTTACGTTTTGTTTACATACCGCTTGTTGTATAAATTTCATTCGAACAACAACCCATATATCGATTCTAATAACACTTCACATATAGTCTTTTGTTCGAACGACATTCATGTTTGTTTGAACACACATCAAAATACATAACCTACTTAAAATACCAATGTATCGGAATGCTTCAACTATTTATAAATCTTAACGATCATTTTTTTTAGTTCTCAAACTTTATACATCACGTCTACTTCTAGGTCAAAACCTAGATCATCAGAGGGAACATCGTTGATTGCACTGAACTGGCCTCCAAGGTCAATACTTACTGAGATGGTCATTAAGCTTAATGACTTCAACGACATCATTTGGGAGAGTAGGACCTTGGAGTCTATATTCACTGACAAGGAATGAGGTCCCATCTCTAACCAATCAGGGATTGCCTATCCTAACCTAGTGTACGAATTCTATCAGGTAGTCAATGAGACGGATGTTGCAAATGAGGCATTCACCTTCACTATACAGATGTGAGATTTACGTTCCTATCCGACAAGATAACTGTATTGGAAGCGGTTGAGCAAAAGGATAGAACTGAGGAGCTCATGAAGCAGATTGTCCCAAAGGATGAGCTTTCTAATGAGAAGGTATGTTGGTTGATGGTCGAGGATTCAGCTCCTCCTTATCATGGTGGCAAGGTCATTCGGCAGGTTGACTGCACAATATTTTTTTAATGTTGGCACTGATCGCCGCATATAACATAGACCCAAGGAAGCCTATGACGAATTTTAACATCTATTAGTCTAGATTCATCTTGCAATTGGTGAAAGGCTATCCGATTTATCTACCTCTATATTACCTATCCCAAATAAGAGATGAGTCTCGATACTTGTCCGGAAGTAGTCTGCCATTTGTGCTAATGAACTCTAGACTACTTCTGCTTGCAAGTGTAGTGCTAACTCTGGCTAAGCATTAGTAATCACAAATCGCACCAATTAATATCGTCACTTTCGACAAAAACACGTGCCACCTCCATAGTAAGTAGATGTTAGAGCCTAGCCACGAGTACTCCACCATTAGGGAGACCTACTACCCCAACCATAACAACTGGACATGCAGATGAGATTGGTGATATTGTGCACACAGAGATCCATACAACATTTATTGATATTGTACGTATGCACAGAGATTCATGTTGCCATTGCTGATATTCTACCCACAAAGTACGGCAATTGCTGAGCTACTGACAAGTCTAATCAATGATATTAAGAGGAGCATGATGCATCTCATTCATCGACTAAACATGATTGGTTGTTATTTTTTTATGATAGAGGAGATTATTAGGAGTCTGTGCATGTAAATTAATTACAAGACATATATTTTGTTTTATGACTTGTTATACATTTTAATATGATTTTCTATTTAGTTAATGATTTGACACAATTGCTATTATGTAAAAATATTTGCAAATGATCTGTTTTTATATTAATGAAACTTAAAACGATGTGAGTTCAAATGAAATCTGTGCATTTGAACAACCTATAGTTTGTTTGAATACCATATATTCTCTTTTGAACAACATTAATTACGTTTGGAGTACAACATTTTAGTTTTAACAACATTCAATACTTCACACCCAAAATATATTCAATTCTCCTTCCAAAATGTCTATTCGAACTACTATTATATGTATATTCGTTCACAAGGTGGGCCATCAATTCAAACAACAAATCTGTTTGGGGACATATTTTCATCCCAGATCCTTCCATTGGAACATCACGTTCATTATTTGAATGATTATCGGACGGTTAGGACTTTCTATGATGGAAATAAGAATTCTATCCCTAAAAGTGACATTTTGGGAAGAAATCGTCCTAAAAGATCATATTTGCTGTAGTGATAGTTACAACTATATTTATAATACACTTTATTGATATAATTATATGCATGAATATTATATAACAACATACAAATAATCATCAATGTGTTATAAAGTTTCCCTAATTCTTTGTTATTACGGCGGATGTTTTGGTATTAGTCTCTATTCTTTTAATTCGCATATAAGCTACATATCTTTATGCAGATTTGGATTTTTATTAGTTTTTGTGAAATATATATGTTGTAAAAAATAGTTTAGGTAGAGATATTAATGTTATTTAACTGTAATATACATTGTTCTTGTTGTTTGAAAATGGTTTATTAGAAAGAAAAATTATATTCATAAGTCTCATACACCACATACCACTCTTTTTGTTATTTTTTTTTTATTTTTTTCTCTTACCAAATGTGTAATATATGAATAATTAGTAGAAGAGTTCAATTATTTCAAAAATAATAAAATTAAATAAATTTTTAAAAAAAATTAAAATAAAAAATAAAAAATTATGTGATGTATGGTGTATAAGGTTTATGAATAACAAAGCTCAAAAAGAAACTTTGGATATAACAAGATTTTTGTAATCTAGAAATATATACTTTTATAAAGGTCATTGAGATGTGTTTAAGACTAGATCTTTTATTTTAATTTTTGAAGTGAGATTGAAATTTATGTTTGCTACATGACAGAAAAATGGTTAGATATTATTTATTGAAGTTGTTGTTAGAATAAATAATTGAATTATTTGTTCTTGGAATGTTATTAGCTATAAATATTGCTTGAAATATGGTTACTTTATCAAAATTCCTCCTTCCAATAAATGTGTCTTTTCAGGTGTGTATAAAGAAATGAGTAATGCTACGTACAGTTGTGAAATATATAAGTGTCATATAGCGATTTTAAAAAAGAATGAGGTTTACTATTAAAAAATTAAGTTATTTTTTATAAATTTTGCATTTATTTATTATTTTTCAAAATAATTATATGGTGCTTGCATACTACTACAACTATCATTATTAATAAGAAAGAACCAAAATAATCAAAAGAAAACAAATCAATAAAGACAAAATATATATTACTATATATCATAAAGGTGAATGATGGGGAAACTAACGAGATGGCCACATAAAAAAAAAAAAAAAAAAAAAAAAAAAAAAAGTCAAAATCAGAACTTCTTCATTTCAATTGGGAAGAAGAAAAATCCAAGAAAGGAATAGATACAGAACGATGGGTTTTCCTCCAAATACTTCGTTGATCTTAATCACAATCTTCTGGCTGTTCATTATTCCAGGAAGCATTCCAAACACTACAGCCATAACTGCACTCTGCAACATGGGGATGTATTCTCAAGGTGATCCCTTTGGCATCAGCCTCGACTACGTTGTTGCAGAATTAGAGAGGGCTACACCAATGAGCAAGAACTACGATTTCTTTAACATTTCACCTTTTCCTAATGCTTTTGCCTATGGACATGCTACTTGTAACCTAAATCTCACCAACTCGGATTGCGCAACCTGTCTTGGTGCAGCAAAGATGACAATGTTCGGCACGTGTCTGAGTCGGATAGGGGTTCGTGCAATGCTCCAAGACTGCACAATCAGGTATAAGCAATACCCATTTACCGATGAAGACGATGGGTAACCAGAAGAACATAGGAAGACTGTGTGTGTTGTGTTTTCCACCAAAGTGCACCATGTTATCTATTTCTTATCACTCTTTTGGTCAATGGGTTCTGTTGCATCTATCTTTTCACTCTGTTTTTTTCGTTAAATTCTATCCTGGACTTATTTACAAGTTGTATGTTCCCCTGTCATCCATGAAGGTCTTAGTGCACTGAGTCAAACCAATTGTCTATTGAACTGTGATGTAGTTGATTCGATTGCTGATGAGCTTTGACAAAAATAATTGAGGCATTCTCCCAGGTTCCAACTGAATAAAAACAATTTCCAAATTTTCAGTGGTAGATTCAATCTAGGATTCCCCCAGTACTCGACCCAAAACCATAATTCCAAATAAACAAAATGAATAAATTAATCCACATCTAGCTAAAACACAATTAATCTTACTTATGAAATGGATGTAATAGTGTTCTTTCCTAGCAATCGAGGCTACTGCACATGTAGATCTGTTCCTTAGTCAAAGATACCTGCCTTTGACGGAAGTAATTTGATTATTTGGAAAAGTAGTAATGATAAGATGAGATAAAATGAAATAAGATAAAATAATTTCACTATCCAAATAGGAGTCTAAAGATTTAGTGGCAAACTATTGCCAAGTATGATAATTTTCACATTACAAAGTCATCAACTTTGCTGCACCCGCTAATGATTTTCATCAAGTAATACTTATTAACTTGTCCCCTGTTAAATTAACAATGTGGAAGCGAAAGAGTTCATAGTTACAAATAATTAAATCAAGTCAGATGCATTTTCATGGGTTTACTTGGCATGGCATTCTATGATAAGATGGAAGTAGCACGTGTTTGTACTCTGAGACTACCTAATAATCACTTGTTAGCATTCGGGTAAAAAACCATTGAACGACCTGGATCTCTGTTAGGCCCCCCACCAAAATAGGAAAAGGAATTAATGAACAAACATGTATATATTATCCATCCAAGAAAGTGAAAAGTCATACGCACTATCTTCCTGGTCGATACATGCTTGCTTCCCAAAGGTTTTTGTTGAACAGTTGTACAGATAAACTTGTATTCTCAAGTCAACTAAGAAAATGGGATCGATTATTAGCTAGAGAAAAATTGAATATTACATTAGAAGAATTAGAAACTTTGAGGGTCTGGCTAGAGCATTTTCAACTAAAAAGTGATCAAACGAAAGGGGCAGATCCATTTATAATATGCAGTACAAAAACATCATGAACGCACCAATGCCACTTAGGATGCACAGTCTCTCGAACCTGCTTTCATTTCTTATCTTCTCCTCTTTTAACTTACTCTGTACTTTTGAGTACAAATGACAAGACTCGAGAACTTCACTATAATTTTTGCTCCTGTGGCAACTCAATGCTTCCTTTAGGATAAGCAAACTGTTTCTTCCATTAACATGGGCACCTTCCATGTCTTCAAACTACATGCTCAGCTCTGTTACTTTGAGAGTTGTCTGGCCGCCATCTCCTTCAGTATGGGTCACTCTGAGTTTCATACTAAGGATGCATTTAACAACTTGACATGGAAGAACGTCTTTGGCAGGAAGGACAAATCCAAAGCGTAACACAAAATCCTTGTCTGTTGGCCAATGCCTTTGCCCACCAAGAGGGCTCTAGCTAGCAAGATTAGTAGCTTGCTTTATTCTTCTATTTACAACAATCCAGCTAAGCTGGAATCCATTGCAGAGCTCCAGCCATAGCTTCCCATCTTTCCTTTCTCTTTCTATTTCTATCGATGCAATTTGTGGCAGACCATCAGAAATAGAAAGGGTAAACTCCCCATCATTTTCATCATCTCTAGCTGCATAAGTTAGAAGATCAATCCGAAATGGGCAATCATAAAACCAACCATCAAAGCCAGTTGCATTTGGAATGCCCCAAAGGATTTCTGAGCATATTGGTTTCTCCTTGTACCTAATAGCCACGATAGAAATAAAATCGAAGGGCAACATACTTTCAAATTCATCCATGTCACCGTAGTATTCAACCTCAGTCCATTCTTTAGTGTACTCAGGATAGTTGTTCCATTTGTTCTCAAAGACTTCTTTGTTTACAATAAGGGGAAAACAATTTGCATAGAACTTTCTGAATCCACCAATGGATGAGATTAAACTTTTGACATCTTGCCGATTGGTTGAAGGCCACATAGAAGAGCACATATTTTCCCATAATTTCTCTTCTTTTGATATGGAAAAAAATGATGCACAAGCACAAGATGCACTTGCCAAAGTTGGACCATCAAGACGCCTTAATATATCATAGTAGACATCACTGCTAAGTGATGCCAAACTCCCAATCAGTGCAAGTGACATTGCCATAGAACTCTAATCGTTAGAGGAATGAGTTAAAAGTAGAAAACACCAGCTCAATCAATAATAACAAAAGAAAAAGGAATCATGTTTCAATGACAGATGTCAAAATGGGGTCAACATATTTTTTTTCATCAATGAGAAATTCAAGATATAAGCACAATTAAATGTATCACTCGCACAGGGCCTTGATTATCTCTTGGTAGATCAGTTAAAACAATTTCTACTGGGAGACAACTACACTTCCCCTACGCAATCCTCAATAACGAGGTATTCTCTATTCAAGGACATATTTTTCAATTGCTAAACATTCAAGACCATCAAGCGTGGCTGGCCTTGGATTTGATAGTTTATTACAAAGTTTTGAAATCCGTTCCGGAGACCATTCCGGTTGAGACACTGGAACGGAATATTTCAGTACCAGTACGTTTCGATGTACCGTTTCGAGATTAATTATATATTATATATAAATATTTATATGTATATATAAACTAATAATTAATAAAATAAATACATATATATGTAAGTGTGTGATATGTATATGTGTATATATATAGAAGAATTAAAGATTTATAAAATGAATATATATTGAAAAAAATCACAAACTTGAGTTAAGACACAAAAATAAAGAAAAAAAATTAAAGAATAGACAGATTATTAAAAGTAACAATACTTCTAGTACACGGAAAGGGATATTTGAATTCTAAAAGTACAATTTTATTCATTATTTTTCAACTTATTTACAAGAGAGTTTTTTTTTTTTTTTTTATGACCAGAATTACTATTCCGGCTTGAATTTGACCCGGAACGGAATAGATACCTATCCCATTCTGATCACTATTCCGGCACGAAAAATTTCAGCCATTCCGGCCGGAACGGAACAATTTTCAAAACATTGGTTTATTGTCAAAAAGAAGGTTTCTCCCTGCCTACACTTAGTGCTGATGTTTCTACATAAAAGCTAGTCACACGCTTTATATAGGGCCTTTGATTTTATTCTTGAAGAGAATCGACCAAATTTGATTTTCCTTCAATAGAGCATTTTAATATCTTGAGCATCCCCATATGCAATAATCTGTAAAGTGCCACATTTTTTATTTTTTTATTTTATTTTTTATATAACATACCCAAATCTATAGCTTCTAAGCAACATCAATTACAGTAAGCCCAATCTTCCTATAATTTCTGGCCAAACTTGGAATTTGAATCAATATGAACTTAATTGGTGGGACTTTGGAGATTGCAAAATTGAATAATAACAATTATATATATATATATATTACATATAGAATAATAACAACAGAGTTCACAAGTTTTGTAATAAAATTCTCCAAACAGAAGAGTGGCATGTTGGAATATTTAGGACAGGCACCTGTTCCTCCACGTCTAACAATCATTCGGAGGAGTTCTAAAAGAAATTACCTTTATTCGACTGTAATGTGAAAAAAATACAATTTTCATTCATTTTCATCACGGAAGCTGCGCATGATTGTTATTTTCATGGCTCTATACGACATATGGTTTGTCCACTTAACACAAACTTTTGAAATTATCACTAGTATGAGACCATGTCCCCAAATTGAAACAACTCAAATTTGCATGCAACCCAGGCCCAAGACTACAAATACTTTTTAATGCTACGAGCCTTTAGAAATTTTTCATTAAATTGCTTGAATTCATTTATCAAAAGGCATAAGGCATTACAATAGTTATACTTTAAATGAGTTTAGGTGCTAAAAACCACAATAGTTATAATATTTATTAGTTAAATTTTTTCAAAAGACCAAGAATTTGATTCATAAAACAAAAAAGGGCATCAATACTTGGGAACTTCTCCATTTGCGAGATCTTTCGATCTCCATCAACTATTCTGCTTACTGAACATCTCACATTCTTTTTTAATTTTCTTTTTCTTCTTACTTAAAAAAAAAAAATCTCCATTAGTAAGAATTTTCGCCATGGGAGATTCGCAACATTACAATCTGATTCAAAGAATACATGGTCCCAAACATTGACACGAAGGATAATTAACCAGAAACACGTCTAAGGAATAAAGCCTCAGTCCAGGAAGGCTCAAGTGAATTGACACAGGATTCTAAACAAAATTACAAATAATCATGTGATAAATGAGTTGATAAAACCACGTAGGAAATAGGAACGAATTCTAAACTCAAAAAAATAAAAAGGCAAAAAATGTAGAAGCTTAGAGCTTTTTTTGCACCAAAAACAAATTCCAATCATCAAATAAAACACAGACAGAGGAGAATGCAAATACAGCATATACTTGCTACATGGGTGTTCTACCTTATTATTCTTCGTTATTTACAATGAATATGGGCATTCATTTTTTAGTTTTTTCAATAAGATGGCCCTTCAACTTTTACCCAATGATCTAAGATATACAATCTCAGAACATTTATATTCATCCGAACAACAAGAGTTCCTGGAAAATGAACGGTAAAGGTTCCAAATCCTTTTAAAAAGTAAAATTCTACAAGTACATCATCATAAATTGGAAACCAACCATGTAATCATGTGCAGTAAGTGTGTGTGTGTGTGTGTGAGAGAGAGAGAGAGAGAGAGAGAGAGAGAGAGAGAGCAGGCACCTCTCATAGACTCGCTAACTGAGGTACCCAGACAAGAAAGAAAGAAGCTTTTTGAGGAATGTAAGGGAGACCCAAATGGAAGGATGATGATCCTATAGCGAATCCTTTCTAATGTTGGTCAGCTAACCGGTTTAAATGTTTAGTTGAATTGAGAGCATCCGCAATGGCCTAGCCATTGCCAATTGTAAGTCTAAAATAACTAGAATTGAGGCACGAATTGGCTGCAATGGCCTCGCCAAATTCTGAAAGTTTAACATAAACGCTACAGTATTTGTTAGCTGCTCTCCAGACTTGACGAGGGATTGTACCGAGTCGAAAGAGTATTTTATCATTTTTCACACTACCCGCTCTCTCCCTTTTCCCTCGTTTTCTCGTTTTCCCCCAACAAACAACACTTTTCTCTTTCTTTCTCCCGATCAAACTGCTCGGATTTGCCCTTCTTCTTCAGCGGCCGCCATGAATCAAGTCCAGTGGTCGCCTTCTCCAGCAGACGCCGTCGTCTCCGAACTGTCCAAAGTAAGTATCTCTTCCTCGCTCTTCTCTCCCTCTTCTCTGTTAGTATTCCTCTGAACAAAACTTAGCCCTCTTCTCTCCCTCTTCTCCGATTGCCAATGAAATGTTCATGTTTTTTGATCCATTTCGTGCCCTGTTTTTCCCAACCAGGTCGAGTTGCTCAGCATCACTTCTGATACCTGATTCACGCCGAAGGCTCCACGAATCTCCAGTACAGGTACCGTCTGTTTGGGGAAATGCATAGTTTTTGGTTTTAGGTTTTATTTTTTTGTAGATGAAATGGTAAACGGTTGGTTGGCATTATTGTTTTTATTTTTCCTGCATTTGGGCGAGAAATTTGTTCTCCTTTAAAATCTGGAAGTGCTTGGTTTGTGAAGGTTTGTTTGACGTTGCTTGATCATCCTGTTTGGGGTTGTTGCTTGACATTGCTGGGTTTAGAGTGTTGTTTGTCTGTTTAATTTTTCTTCAATGTGTTTAGCAATGTCACATCTGTAGTTGGGGATTGCTATATGTTCTTCCCACAGGTACTTGTAATTATTCTGGCGTACATGCTTGACTATAAAATTTTCTTGTTGATTCTTCTTATTTTAATCATTTGCGAAGTTTGGAAACGGCGGATCTCTAGAACAGCATGGATTTGCAAGAAACAACATTTCTATAATTGATGATAACCCTCCTCTGCACCCTAATGATTCCCATGGCAAACCTTTCGTTGACCTACTACTTAAACCATCGGAAGAAGACCTAAAGTTCTGGCCCCATAGGTATATGCTTGAGTCCTGTTTTATTAACGAGAACCACAAGTGGTGGAATTGACATATGATGTATAGCACTTCAGAGTTGGTTGTAACTTTTATGTTTCCATTAACTATGTTTTACACCATCAATTTTGCTGTAGATAGAAAATACAGCAGGTGAAATATAAGGTCTTTTTTGGTGTATATGGTCTAAATTATTACTGAAATTAAGAGGCACTACTGGTATCCCAAAATGTACTAGATAACATGGTAGCAAAATTGAGTTGAAATTTTGGAATGTTGATTTTTTGCTATTGTCAAACTATGGGACCGCGTACATCAAGTTTCTATAGTGACCAACTCAATCTTCAAAACTCTCTGTTTCTGGCCAACATGATAATGTCTTGGTTGTATCAATTATGAAATTCTCCTTTGATCTCCATGTGGGCTGTTCTCCTTTGGATCATACGCAAAATGATATTGACATAAAATGATATATGGACTAAGATTGACATTATGATGTTGAGATGCTTTATGATTCTTAGCATCTTGATGCTGAGGATTTAATATAAGACTTGAGTATTGGGCAACTTTTCTGACTCCTTGAAATATTAATATTTTTCAAGGATGGAGGAACATTTTTATGATGACCCCGTCTTCACCACTCTATTGCAAAGTGGAGGAGGAGGTTGTAATAGCACCCAACGCAACATGATAATGTTGTAGTCCAAGCAACTCCAAATGACGGTGAAAAGAGGCACACATCAAAAAAAGTTCAACGTGATGCATCTTTCACTGTTGAAGAGGATAACCTCCTCGTCTCAGCTTGGCTCAATATTAGCATCGATGCGATAAGGGGTACTGATCAAAAATCCACGCAAATGTGAGAAAGAATTACCACATTTTATCATGAATATAAAAAATCGAACAATGCCAATCGTTCGGAAGGGTCATTGATGAATCGGTGGTCTATGATTCAAAAATTGACAAATAAATTTTGTGCATATATAGCACAGGTAGAGTCATTGCACCCAAGTGGTGCAACGGAGCAAGACAAGGTATGTACCCTAAAACCTTTTTGAATTATTAATATGTAATGAACTTATTTATGAACTAAGTAATATTTCTTTCACCTTGGTAGATTGAGAAGGCGAAAGTGTTGTACAAAGAGTTGGTAGGGACCAATTTCACAATGGAGCACTGTTGGTGTCTTTTGAGACACCAAACAAAATGGCAGCAACACATCTCCACCCTTGGTAAGAAGAGAAGATCGCCTGAAAAAGTGTCCAATATTATTGATATTGACCAAGCTGAGGAGGACAGAGGTTTTTGTTGAGAGACCTCCAGGCAAAAAAATTGAGAAAGAAAGGGAAAGGAAGCGGAAGTCCATGGAAGGCAATGATGGTGAGATCAAGACCGCATTGGCTAAAATGACCGAGGATCAAGCGACGACCATGGAAGAGCGTAGATCTGCGAACCTGAAGGCATCCCGAGAAAGATCAGCAAAATTTGAATTAAAAAAAAAAAGGAAATTCGAGGCAAAGATGATGTTGCTAGATCTCATTGGCCTGAATGCCATACAACAAGAATACTTTGGCTATATTCAACGGAAAACTTTTGAGGAATGGAGGAAGAATATCGGGGATACATCTACATCTCCTTCGACACCTTATGAACTTCTCTAACTCTAATGTTGGTAGTAATGATGTAATTTTGAATATTTAGTGGTTGCCCAGCCACATGTGGGCTGGATAAACATGTGGCTGGGTAGCAACTAAATTAATGGACTGTTTTAGATAAATTAGTGGATTGTAGTAATTATTTTTGTGGACTGTTAGTTTGTACATTTATTGACTATATTGGAAATATGTAGCAATTGCAATCATAGATGTTAGTATTATTTCGTAAATCCTTGTAGCTCTAATTACTGTTTTAGTAATTTTTGAGATGTCATTTTTATGTTTTTACAATTTTCTAATATAAAAGTTGGGTAGAATAAATATTGGTATGTTTATATATGTTATTGTTGGGTGAATGGTTGGCAAAATATAATTATTTTTATAATTAAGTAAATTATAAAAATAGTATATTTATAATAATTTGAAGTTAAATAGTTAAGTGCATATATTAGTTAATAAAGTTATTAACTAATATATGAAGTGTATTTGTAAAAAAAAAAAATTATTATTATTAAAATATATAATATTTTATTATTAATTGGACTTTAAGATAGCTAGTCCAATGTAGAACAATATATCTAGAAATCTATTTTAGACTTTAAACTTGACATTCTAGCTAAATTATGAACTCTGCAATGCCAATGCTCTGAGTTAGGATAAAAATTGAAAGTTGAATAAAATATTATTAAAATATTATTTTATAATATTATTATTATTTTAAAATTTTAAAAAAATTAAATTATTTATTATATTTTGTGTTGAAAGTTAAGAAAGTTTTAATAATTAAAAATGAATTGAGATGAATTAAAGAAGAGTTGAGTAACAAAACGCGGCTTAAATGAAAAACGAAAACAAGTTTGGGTTTATCCACTATTTTTGGGGACTGGATTGGTTACCAAAAATTAAATAATTTTATTTTATCTCTTCTCATTTAATTATTATAATTTTTTTAAATTTTATATAAAATATAATAAATAATTTAATTTTTTTAAATTTTAATATAAAATTAATAATAAAAAATTATATTATAATAATATTTTTTTTTATTATTTAAAATATTTCATCTCATCTTATCTAAACTGTATAACTAAATATAGCAAAGAGTTTCGTCTGGTCTGTCAAGCTTTCCTTGCTCGGGTGCGGTGCTTCGCTATCCTGTCTGTAGCTTTGCCACAAAACTCTACTTTGTTCTGGGTTAGCAACTTTTGCTCCCCTCTCCCGTGATTTCATGGATTGACATAGAATTTCGTCCGAATTATATATACTATGATATTAGATGTTTACATATGCAACAATCAATATTGAATGATTAGAGAAGAGAAGAGAGAGAGAGAAAAAAAAAATCAATCAATATTGAAATTTTTTTTATCATTATCCTTGTACTACATATTATATATAATTTTTTTATTTTTATTTTTTATTTTTTCTTATTAAATACGTAGTGTATAAATAATAAGTAGAATAATTTAATTAGTTTAATAAGAATAAAATTAAAAAATAAAAAATAAATGTAAATATAATATATAATATATTAGAATGATGAATAGTAAAGCTCATAAATATTATAAACTGATGAATTGCCTATCAAAACATATTAGCTACTTCCTAGCTGTAAAGAATTAACCCTTAGAATAGCTGTTGTCCACCTTTCATTGAAGCCCATAAATAAAGATAAGGAAAAAAAATTATAAAAATAAAATATTTATTTGAAAAAAAAAAAAAAGAAGGGAGAAGAAGAAGAAAGAGGTCTTTAAGAAAGATGCATGTGAGTGTAGGTGGTACCATTCTATCCATTAATATTCGGGTGGTGGAATGTCCCATTCTATCCATGTGATGAGCTTAGGTGGTATTTATTCTATCCATTTTGCTTCCCAAACAATTCTATGGTTGGATCTCATACTTTTGGTGAACTTGATTACAAAGGCAATTCCCACTTGGATGTTTACCAATTTCGTTTGTTCCTAGAATGTTTTATCGCTTCTTGGGTATGCCATTTTATAGTTTGGCTTTTCTATTCACATGTTCTTTTATAGCTAGCATCTTTTAAAGCTTTTAATTTTTATATGAATTTTTTAAAACTAGAATGAAAAATAGATAACCATATAAAATATATTATACGGTATTTATTGAGTATTTATTTTTGTCAAAAAATCCATTTAAATATTGTATAGTCCACCTAAAATCCATATCTACAACTATAAATGTTTATTTGGATAGTAAAATGAGATGAGATGATTTTAAATGAAAGTTGAAAGTTGAACAAAATATTATTAGAATATTATTTTTTTAATATTATTATTTTTTTAGAATTTAAAAAAGTTGAATTCAATATTTGAAAAATATGAATTGATTATTATATTTTGTATGAAAATTTAAAAAAATTGTAATAATGAGATGAGATGAAATAATTTTTTAATCCAAACGGCACCTAAATGTTTTGTCATCTCGATCAAGGTGAGCCTCAAGAACTTTTTTTAAATATTCTATCATGCCAATAACTAATCAAGAGAATTAAGACAAGTGAGTGGAAAACAAAAATGAGGGGAAGAGAATCTGAGTGCATTTCCATTTCTGTCTATTAGATCGACAGCATGAATCAACCTTAGATGATAAACATAGTTGGTGTACAAGAACTAGCATTAGGATAAGGGTGATACTTCTTTTAACAAAGGAGAATCAATAATTTTCATGTGAAAACTATGCTTATTATTATATTTATAATTAGGGCTGAGCAAAAATCTAAAAAATCCAACTCCAAATCGAGCTTCACTCTGACTCCAACAAAATGGACTCGTAGTTGGATTTTTTTTTTTTTTTCAATTTTTCAATAGAGTTAGAGTTGGAGGTGTCTCTAGACCAACTCTAACACCGATCCGATCTGACTTCGACTTTTCCCTTCAACTCTAATTCTAATATTGTACATATTTGATAAAAATATATATTTATCATATATATTAATATAGTCATATAACTAGAACTTATATAGTTAAATTCAATAGCATACTAGTATGAGCTAATTCTTATTATAAAATAATATACTCAATACTATAATATAAATAAATTAATGATAGTTTAATATATGAAAACATCATAGTATTACTACCATACATAATCAAGTATAGAAATAAGTTAGATACTAATATAATATAATAACATGTAATATTATAGTATAACAGCATAATTAGATACTAAAAATAATATGTAATATTATAGTATGATAACATGTAATTAGACATTATAGTATAAGTCTAATATAAAAATAAATTAAATATTAGTATATAAATAAATTAGTAGTGAATGATTTAGTTTTAAGTTTTAATTTTCTCAAAAATTGATATTTGAAAGTCCATAAATTTTTTTTTTTTTTAAATGGACTAAATATAAAACTTAAATGAGGAAGTCCAATGCTGAAAGCCCAAATCCGGTTCCATTTCAGCAGGGCAAAATCGCATCAAAGTCTACACAAGTTAGAATCGGAATTGGAATTCAAATTTGAACTCTAAAAAAGTAAAAGTCAGTCAGATTTTTAGAGAAATCTAACTTCGCCTAAGTCGGTACTCACGCATGTTCATAACCAGTTGTGCCTCCTTAACTTGATAAATTACTTATCCTTTGACCCTTCGCCAACTTATAAGTGGATTCGAGCCACTGACGCAAGAATTTTCAGTGCTCTAATTAGCTACCAATTGAATTGCATTAACAAACTAACAAAAGGCCACATGTTAATCTTTAGGTTAACACTTGACATCATTATGTCACTTCAATCAATCAAATAAATACCGAAACATGAGATACTAACGCTAGATGGCAATTCTCCCATTAATTTTTTAACAAAACTTTTGTATAATTATTTTTACATATTTTTTTATGTATTATATTAATATAATTAAATATATATTAAAAAAATTAATATAGTTAATCACATTAATAAAATACATAAAGAGTATATAAAAATAATTATAAGTAGCTTTATTCATTTTCTAGGACAGATTGAGAGAAGTAGTACCTAGTTGCCTTTTCCTGAAATTCAATAATCAATTTTATGTAAGCTAAAAACGTAAAAATATTTAGACTAATTTTGCAATTAAACTACAACTTTAGGGTGCAAGGAGAAAAGCCTTCCAAGTGGGGTCCATTTGATTTATTTTTCTAAACATTCTTATCATATCCCATCTATTTCATCTCACCGATCCTATCTCATCCATTCCTATCTCATTTTCTTTTCAAACATTATTAAAAAATAAATATTTTTAAACTAATCATTACAATTCTTTAAAACTAATCATTCAACTTTTACAAATTAATCATTACAATTTTTCTAAACTTTTAAATAAAAATAAATAATAATTCTATTTTTTCAAATTCTAAAACAAAATTAATATTAAAAAATTATATTATAACAATATTTTAATTTTATAATTTTTTTTAATTAACTTTTTCTCTCATTTCTCAAAAGTCAATAACTACTTTTTTTTTTTTTAAGAGTAAAAGTCAATAAATACTTAAATCAAACTATCTCACTACTATTTACAAATCATCTTATTACTATTAACAAAATCTCATATTATTTCATCTCATTATCTTATTTCCTCTCGTTTTCCAAGTATCCCTGAATCTATAAATAAATGGCTATAGTTCGCGTTGCGTTGTATATTATTTCTTGATTACCATATTGATGTTACTAGGATTCAAGGGTCGTCAAGCTGGTTTTCTACATTTTGATCATGCCAAGGACCACTGCCATCCGACATGTAGAGTGGAGGGGACCTGACAGATAGTATCATTACTTTCAGAATTGTTAAGACTTCTCTGATCTCAACAGCCAAAGACCCGAAAAATATGATACAAACCATCTATATATCTAATATTGCCTAGGACCGCTGCTATCCCAATGGAAAACTCAAATCTAGAATTGATGATGAAATAAATTTTAAAAGGTATATACAATCCTATCCTATCCTATCATCTAAAAAATAATTATCTTCATGGATATAAATAAATATCATCTACAAATCAGCTGGTTGACCTTCGATCCCTGAAAAACATCTTCTGGGGTTTATCTATAATGGAGGTTCTATTATTTGAGTTCTTTGAGGTCCAAATTATTGTCTATTTATACTTCTAAAATGAAATGTTTCATTCCAACTACTTAATGCAAAAGGTATTATTCTGATTGGTCGGCACCCAAAACAACATGTTTCGTGAGATTATCAATACAAACTATGTAGATGGGCTCTTTAAGAAAATATCAAGCATAACAAATTCAGAACATTAGATTTAATACCACTCGTTTCCGGCTTGTAAGATCACCAATAAAGTCTTCCTACAACAGAGGTGTTTACAAATCCAGGTGCTCCAAAAATTGAAAGCAATGCAACACGACTTAACGGCCACGACCACGTCCACGCCCACGGCCTCGGCCCCGTCCCCGTCCCAATGGCTTCCCTGGAATTTTGAATAGTGTTAGAAAGATTACTAGAAGAAATTCACCGCATGACAACAAAGACATCAACTGAGAGTAGCAATACCAGCAGTCGGCTTCTTGGGCTTGACTCTAGGTGCCTCTTCGACAAGCAAAGTCTCAAGATTCAAGCTGTCTGGAAGGATATAATATCGAATATTGTTACCCCTCACGCTGAGATGATCCAGAGTAACTGGATTTTTTCCCTTCAATGTTAGTTTCACTGTCTTCAAGTGTGTATTCATACTGATATCCACACCTGCAGCCAACAGTTCAATCCATCAGTCAAAACATCTATAGCTTCCGTGCACCTACCTGTGCTTTCCAGTTTAAGAAATTAGTCAAGGAAAATGCAACACTATCCAATCGATCTTAACACCATCTTCAACTCTAAACACGTGAATGACACACAATGCAACTCTGCCTAGCTTAAAGAAATCACAGCTGAGCTGAAGGAAATTCTTAATTTGAAATATCATATATCTTTAAGCAACAAGATTTTGCAGGCGCTAATATAATTGAAGCAAAAACATATTACAACAGAACATTAGTGCTGAAAAAAAGTCCTAATGGTACAGTATAAGATTCGGTCAAATCTATCGAAACACAATGAGCTAACTAAGTGACGTTCTACAAATTGGAAGTTTCCAATGTAAACTGTCCTGGAGAGAGATGGCTCTAATACCAATTGCAAGGTATCTGCTGACATACCAACACAATATCCAGAATTCCACACACAGGAAAAGAACACGAACGGGAATGAAATCAACAAATGAAAGAAAGGAAACCAAGAATCCACTTTATTGATTCTTGAAATAAGGTTTTTGAGGAACCTTAAACCTCCATACATTCCAAGAATGAACTTTAAGCAACTGAACAAATGAATCAAAGTTCACTTCGGTATTTATACAAACAGATGAAAAAGAAACATGAAACGACGCCATAAAGCCTCCATTGCATTTCTTCCTTCTAAGCAAAATGCACCACTTCACGTAAGGATCAAATGCTCGTTCCACTGCTCCAGTAAGTTAATTCCATTAACTTCCACTACGCACCGTTTCACTAAAGTGCTACACACCGTTTTGCCTTCTCTTTAAATCCTCGTCTTCACCTCTTAACCCACACAAAACCAACTACACAGCCTCAATCCTTCTCAGCTTCTTCTCCTCCTTACTCTTTACATCCTTCTACTTCAAAAAGACAGAAGTTTAGGCTATAAGGGCATATTTACCATCTTTGTATTGGCGCCGAGTGTCTGAGAAAAAAATCTCGACTAATCCTGAGGGTGCACAGGCTCTCAGCAAGGAGTTTCCCACAAGTACACCTTGGGTAATTCAAGGGGAAGTTCCCCCCGTTCGATGGCCCCTAGAAATTGCTTACAACCAAGAGGATTCAAACCTTAGACTAAGAGGGAGCATACTGGCCCCTTTACCACTTGAGCCAACAAAGTTAACATCAAATGAAATGCCACAAGTAGAAAACAGATTGGATGAGAATTCCACAATATTATATATCTTCCTTATACATGGGGTCAACATCCAATCAAGACAGTTCTTTAGGGGGCCTAAAAATATGCATATCCAAATCTCTGTTAGATGGACTTTTCTGGAGGTGCTTCGGTTGTTCAAAGTGGAAGCTACCCACATCTAATTTGGTAAGACAGAGATGCTTCAGCTCTTTTTTATTGTTGTACCTACATCTAATTTGGTAAGACAAGGTGTTTCAACTCTATTATTTTTGTGAAGCAGATTTTGTGTGTTTCAGGCGGATTGTATTAGAAGCAAGTAGCTGAGCTCCACATATTAACAAAAAAATTGCAGCCCTTCAAAACTGTCTCAAGTGTTCTCTTTATATTGCTCTCAATATTCTTTCAATCGAAAAAGTAAAAATATGTAGGGTTCGTCTCCACAGAACAGGCTTGGGTACAAAGAGCAGAAATGTCTTCAACCTCTTTGTGCATTGCGCACATACCAAACAAGCTGCACTATTTCATGCATTATTACGTTGATCTTTGTTGGACCATATAATTTCATGCTCATGAAACTTCATCTACTATTTTACTTTTTGAGAAAAAGTAACTTAACCACCTATTTGTAAATTATCACACTTCCCAATGCATCACAAGTTACAACTAGTGGCTTCCCAGTCACCCACACACACACAGAGGGTTAAGGATCCATTAACATGCTTCATTCTTTTTGTCTACCCAAGCATTAAGGACAGAAAAAAGTTGAAAATGAGGAGAGCTTAGAGTTCATTTTAAATAATTATATGAAAAGTGACATTTATTTTTTTTTTTTTTTTTCTTGATGTCGGGGAGCCTCTCCAAGACAAGGGCCCTTCGGACCCACCCTTGCAGAATAAACCCCGGTCCCATGCACTACACCCTTGGAAGTTTCCCTACACAAAACTAGTCAAATCGCTGGCTTTTCACTAGGGGGTGTGGCCCCAAATGATTGTTTGCATCCATGAGGTCTTGAACCTTGGACCTTGAAGAAAGTGATACCCCAAGACCAAGACCTTCACCACATGGGCCAACCTTGGACATTTCAATAATATAGAACAAGGAATTAAGCATTCCACTCATAGGAACTAATTTCTCTTAAAAATAAGCATCCCAACTAAATAAGAAAATTAGGAATAAATTAAGTATCCTGCTCCTGCTGTTTTCTAGTCTAATCACAAGGGAAAAAAAAAACTTTGATATGAACAGGCCAATGCCCATGATATTACTTCCATCAATCCAACCTTTTTTTATAGGGAAAAAGAAATTTTATTAAACCAAGTAATAAGGCATAGGCCAAGTACACAGGGAATATACAAGAGAGAACAACTATTTAGGAACTAGAAAAGGCAATAATGAAACCATGAAAACAAGCCTCATCAAGTACAATAGCAGATGCCCAAAATAATAATGTATGGAAGAAAAAACATCTAATCTCTCCCAACAAGTGTTCTCTATCTTGAAAACTATGGTCGTTCCTCTCAAGCCAAATACACCACACAAGGCATAGAGTAACCATCTTCCAAACAGCAGTGATTTGGTTGTTACCCTAGATACTTCTCCAACAAGCCAGAAGATCCACCAGCTCCCTATGCATCACCCAAGCAATACCAATCCTATTAAAGATTTCAACCCATAGAACTTTTGCCACCTCACAATGGAGTAGCAAGTGATCCAAGGACTCTCCATTCCTTTCACAAATAAAGCACCAACACAATAATGAAACCATGCTTCTCAAATTATCTGTCGTCAGGATTTTTTTCAAAGAGAAGCCAGCCAACCAAAAAAAGCAACCTGAGAGACACCTTGCTCCTCCAAATACACAAAAAAGTCAGGGGATTGGCATGGCATACACCTGTACAAGGATATGACCAAAAATTTCTTGATCCCGGGATGAACCATTGCAACCTATCCTCCCTGCAACTATCAATATTTGAAGCATACAACATGCTGTAAAAATCAGAGATATCACCCACCTCCAAATTCTGAACAGATCTAATAAGTATCACATTCAACAGTAAAGAGCCATTGAAGTTGTCCATATAATTCCCCACAGAAGCATCCTGACTTCTGTCATTCCAACTTGAGACGGTCCTAGAGTTAACCATACACTATACCATAGGTGCAATTTGAAATATCAACTAGCGAACTGATGTAACAATATATTTTTTTATAGGTAAAAGCTGATATTACAATTCAAGGAAAGGCCAAGCCACATCTAGACTTAGGATACATTTGGACAAGCAAAGAATTCTCAAAATTATCAAAACTTCTCATAATTTCATTCTTAAACATCACTCAAACACAAAATACATTTCAATTTCAAATTTCCAACATTTTTATCTAATTATTACCTAATCATTATCCAAAACACAAAAATCAAAACAACTTTTACAAACTTAAAAACAAAAATAATATTAAAAAATTATATATATATATATATATTCGCACCAAATGTCAAGGAAGAACATCCCGACTAATCCCAGGGGTGCATAGGCCCTCGACAACGAATTTCCTGCAAGTGCACCTCTGGTAATTCAAGGAGAAAATCTCTCATTCTAATGGCCACTAGAGATTGTTTGCACCCAAAGGGATTTAAACCTTAGACCTGAGGGGAGCATACCCTCAGGCCCAAGGCCTTTACCACTTGAGCCAATCCCTAGGGGTTTTAAAAAATTATATTCAAACAATTTTTTAACTTTATAATATTTTTATTTAACTTTTTCTCTCATTTTTCAAAACTCAATAAAACATCCTTACTCAAACCATTTCACTACTATTTACAAAATTCTTAGATACTCCAAGTGTCCAAACATACCTTTATACTCCAAAAGGTTTAGCCAAGGTTACAACCAAAGCTCCTTGGAAAAGTTCGGTTATCATTCACCACCATTTCCCTCTTATACTCATTTAGGGGAATTATAACCAAACCAGTGTTGTCAAAAGTGCTAGGCACTAGAGCCTAAGCACAAAGCACAAAGCACAAAGCTGCCCTTGAGCTTAGTAAAGAGCACATTTAAAAAAAAAAAAATGATATGATACAATAAAAAAAGGCTTTAAAAGGTCAATACAATAATTTTTTATAAGCAAAAGGCAATATAATAATATACATTTTTCTTTGCTAAATATAATAATATATTTAGCAATAATATTATTGTTATGCCTATTCCTCATCAATAAAATCTTTATTTACTGAGAAGAAAATATTTTTAGCATATTAACTCTTTTATTAGAGTATTATGCGAATGAAAACTAAGTGATCACTAATTATATAAGAATTTGAACATAAAAACTTATATACTTCTCTTGAGAGATCACAATATTTCTTATGAGAGATCATTTAGCTCTTTTATTAGAGTATTATGCAAATAAAAACTAAGTGATCAACTAATTATATAAGAATTTGAACATAAAAACTTACATACTTCTCTTGAGAGATCACATGCGGATGGGGTCCAAGAAAAAGTGTCTTCTTCTCTTCTACTCATTCCACTGAATTTTTGTTTTGTCTTCCAATTTATTTTACTAACCATGTGTTATATATTTATTACTTTCAGTGCCTAGCTATTGATTCACTTGCTAAAATACTAAAACAAACCTTGTTTTGTTAAAACGTAACAAAGCAAGCCTTTTGCTCTTAAAGCTCCCACTAAAAGAGCAAAGAAAGCTTTAAGAGCAAAAAAGCATGCTTACATGCGCTTTTCAAAATGCACTTTGCTTTTAATAAGTGAAGCGCTTAACCCTTGGCGCTTTGCGCTTAAGTGCGCTTTTGACAACACTGAACCAAACACTTCAATGAATGAAACAACACTATATTATGGCAAGGACTTAGAAATCCAAGCGAAGGTATAATAAATCCAGCAGCTTAGTCCACAACTGTTATTAGGAAAGCTTGATGGCACAACTATATAATATAACATGGCTTAAAGAACAGGTTTTTTACTATCTGATAACAAATCTCCCCTCAACAACTTTGCCTTGCACATGTCAAGGCCACCAAAATCCAAGACACCACATGCATTTCATATACAAGCATAGTACAAAAAAATGAAAACCTATGGGCTTGTTTGGCAAGTGAGAATTTTTGAGATTTTCAAAAACAGTTTTGAGATATGTTTTCTATTTGGTTTTGTGAAAGTGGGTAGGAATAATGAAAATTTTATTTGAAAAAAAAAATTAGATGCGTTTGGCTTGGGTTTTGTGAAGGTGAGGTAGACAGAATGATAAGTTGCTTTGGTTTTTTTATTTTTTTCCTCACAAAAACTGAGGCAAATATTAATATTTTAAAACGTTTTTGCAAAATCTCTTAAACCAAGCATACCCTACTTTTTTGTTCACCCCTGTATTATCTCACCAACCCCTCAAAAAATTTTCATTAAAGATGTAATGAGTCAGTAGGAGAAATTTTGAAACAAATTCCACTTATATCAAAGTCCGAATAATAGTTCTATTGGCATTTAAATAATAACGAAAAAAGAAAAATATGAGTCCAATCCAAAAAAAATAGTTTATTTTTATCAGTAAAAATATTTTTAATTAGTTCACAGTTCTTCAATGAGCATAATGTTGGAAACTGAAATGTCCAACCATTTTGAAGTCAATTGTCTTATGTACACTATGCCGGTTCATGATATATTTGATGCCTATTGATGGTATACGACTAGAATTAAGCAAGAATGAAAGCCCATACACATCCTTCAAAAAAAATAAGACACACAAACGTTCCAACATTAAATTCATTTATGTACCCCGTGGTTCTCTTAATGAAGCAACTGTTATAACATAAAAGAAGAAAAGGAGAAACTACCAAAATTAGAATTCGTACCTCCATTTGCTTCCCATGTCATAAGTTCAACCCAACAATGTCCAGGGATATTTCACAATAATATCAACTAAACATTTAAAGTCAATCCTCCCCAAATCGTAAAGTTAAAATCAGCATTTGTCTTAGAAACAGAAAAAAGAAGAATGAACACAAGTGAACTTTAACTTAAACCGGCTAGAAGAACATATTTGCAATCTATTTGTCCCAATGCGTCATTTCCGTAAACTTTCCAGAAACCTCAGAGCTTAAATGATATAACTAACGACGAAGTGCAATCAAACCATCTATTAATACGCCTACTTCTATAAATTAGCTTTGATCAGAGATCACTGTAAACCCAAGAAAATACCAAAATGCTAAGTTAAAATGCCCAATAGTGACGGTCCAAGATTGACAGAAGCGAGCAAACACTTTTTCCATTAAAAGCTATCGAAGAATACTAGCGGCTAAAAAGACCTAGGGTTTAACATAAACCTTAAATATGTAGGAACTTGTACTAATATGAGAAACGGGCAAGAGAGCGGGAGACCTGTTATAGTGCCGTGAACGACGGTGCCATTTTTGAGTTCGATCGACACGGTCTCGTTGTTCAACTTCATTAAAAACCTGTTCATTATCTCAAATTAAATTTCCGTCATAAAAAAGTCGTTAAGAAGGGGAAAAAAAAACACCACTATTAGCATTGAGAGGAAAGAAAAATGAAGAAGAACAGAAAGAGAAAGTGCGAGAACCTGACGAGCTTCATTGTCGGGGAAGGAAGACAAAGGCTCGATGGGGGATTAAAGACGAAGGCAAAGCAGCGCTGCACCGCAGTTCACAGAGTGAGAGAGACTTTTAAGTTAGGGCTCGGGCTGGCGCTGAACTAAACGCCTTTTTCTTTGCTTGTTGAAACGACGACGTAGCTCAAAATTTACTTGGATACTTAGAGCCGTTTCTTTTTCAAATATCATTAAAATATAAAATATTTTTTAATTTTAAATATTTAATTTTTTATCAAACTTTAAAATAAAACACAAAATTCTATACAACTTTTCCAAACTTTTAAATAAAAATAATATTAATTTTTTAGATTTATAATATTTTTATTCAATTTTTTTTTCATTTTTTTAAAAATTTGATAAAATATTATAATTTAAATTATTTTACTACTATTTACAAATCATTTAACTATAAATTTTCTTAATATCAAAACAAGTTGTTAATTATTTACACCTTCAAGGAATATGGCTAAGACGACTATCATTAAAATTAAAATTCTAAATATATTTTAAATAATATGATTTCGTTGAGATCTTTTAAAAAGTTGTAAGAGAATTGTAGACTATGTGTACGTAAGGAAGTGAGTTTGCTTCAATGCGACCAAAATCCACGTTTGAAAAAGAATAGTAATATGATATGATTCTTAGGAATGTGATGTTCTTCGCCGAGATAAGAGTCTGTTTGGAAACATAATTGTTTGCATATATTCTTAAATATTCTTGTATATTTTATTTTCAAAAATTACTTAAATATAAAATATTTTTTAAATTTTAAATTTTAAATTTTTTCATCTAATCATTATTTAATAATTATAATTTTTCCAAACTCTGAAACAAAATACTATACAATTTTTTCAAACTTTCAAATAAAAATAATATTAAGAAATTATATTTAAATAAATTTTTAACTTTATAATATTTATTTATATTTTTTATATTTTTTAAAACTCAATAAAATATATTAATTCAAACTATTATTTACAAATTATTTTATTACTATTAACAAATATTATAAAATATTCTTAATATCCAAACGATTATTAAAAATCCAGACTATGAACATAAGATTCCTTTCACTAAAATGCCTCAAGGAATCTTAAAAAATTAGAGAAATGCTATTTTGCTCACTCACTTTAACACTTTATTTTGACACCTCAAGCATTTTAATTTTTTTTTTTTTACATAATGATGAAAGAAGTGATTATTAATTTATTAGTATATTGATTTTTTTTTATATTTTTAAAAAATGTTTTAAAATAATAAAAAAATATAAATAAGAAAATTGGTAAAAAATTAAAAAAATAATTTTTGCTTAGATGTAATAAAGAGCGGTGCTACTCAAGTGGCAGAGTAACACCACTCAAAAAATTATCCCCATCCAATTGTCCCATGAGAGTAATGCTCGTCTCTATCATTTATTTTATCATTCTTAATCACAATGCTTAATGTATCATATTTTAAATGAGTTCATAGATCAATTTCTTATATAAAAACTTGCTTAAAATATGATACATTGACTGTTATAACTAAAAATGACAAAATCCAAAATAACATACTTAATTTTTCCTTACCTTTTTCTTAAATACACTGTAGTTTTCCTTGCCTTTATCATTGACACTGTATTTTGGAATAGACATTGGAGGATTAGATCTCACCCAAAATAAAAAGACAACCTTGCTTTAGTTTGAAGTGTGCAAAGGACCAAAACATCAGAAAGTCAATGTCCAAACCAAAGAAGACAGTAAATGTAACAATCTTTAATATATCAAGGTTTGGAAGGGGAGGAGGGTTCATTTCCCATTCCTGGGGATTCTTTCACCCAGAAAAATTCATTTATTTCAATTATACGATACATGCCAATGGATTGCAAATCCATATCTCTAAACTAGAAGAGACCCTTCCATGACAGTGACAGCTTTTCCTCGCAGCAGCACTCTCTTGTTTTGTTCATCTAGACGAACGTTCACTACTCCACTTCTAGGTGACGCCTGAACAAGTTAGGAAATGTACTTAACACGATGAAGGCAAAGATTAAAATAATGAGTTTGAATGCATTAGGGGAATTGAGAATACCGCATATGCGACAAAATCACACTTCCCCAATTTCTTGCTCCAGTAAGGTGCCAAGGCACAATGTGCACTCCCACAAACAGGATCCTGAAAGACGAGTGAGATGACTTTTTATAGAAAATCCTAGACAGTTACTGGAAGTGGATTTTCTCTTCCCACTTTTGGTAAGGCAAATTAGTACTACTGTCCAAAGTATTACTAATCCAAGAACTTAGGACCTCAAAGAAATCGGTAGGAGGAATGTTATGCAGAAGTATTTTTTATGAATAACAAATTTCTTATTGAATTATCGAACAAATGCAGATGTCAGCAAAGTAATGTTAGAGAGTGGAACAAGCTGTATGCAGATGTTCTGAAATAACATGTCTCTTGTTTTCTTTAGCAATGGCATCATAATTCGATTCTGCAGGCCATGATAAGTAGAAATCATATATAGAAAACGTGTAAATGCAAGAAAGACGTACAATAGAGATCTATTTATTAACCTCGAGCGCTTCAAAACCATTACAATTGGTTATTCCTAAAGGCTGACATATTTTACCTCGTTGATCCCTTCTTTGGGGCAAAAGAATCGACTGTAAAAATCAAAACCAGAGCCCGGGGGAGCAGCACCTGAAACAATTATCCCCCTTCCCGGACATTTACGTATAGCATCAAACTCTGGCTTTATTGCAACAACACTTTCTCCTGATGGGAGTACAACCTGAAAAATTGATAAGCATAACGATCTTTTAATAAATATGTTAAAAAAAAAAATGGCGCATTTCTTCATTAAGAATCCCTTAGAAACACAAGGGTTGGCCAGCATATTCCTACCAATCACACATCCAAATTATACTAAAACAAGTCATTATACTCACTTGGGTCAACCAATTAGACACAAATATTTCATGTCATTTATTGTGAGAAATCATTAATCTTTTGAAAGAATTTGGATGCATATGTCATTAATAATAATAAGCATACTGACTAATGTATAAAACTGAGCAAACAGACTACAAATTGGATAGCAGGCATTACAAATAGATCATCTGCAGTAGTTGTTCTCTTGATATCGATGAAAGAAGCACCGCTCAAGGAATTGGAAATTGCTGAAGATTCTGCAGAATTAAAATCTGTTAATGGGACCATTGGGAAATTCAATTCGATGAAAAAACTCTCTTGTGCTTTGCCATTCTGAATATCCGAGCCATCTGATTTGATTTCCAGAACCTTTCTAGCAGATAGAATTCCAGATAGGGTAACAAACTCAATACTATTTGAATTCACCAGACCAGATGTAAACAATGCATGTGAGGCTGCCAGTGTAGCGTGACCACAAAGCTGAACCTGCATAAGAGTATCATATATATGTAGTATTATTGTTTCAGAACAAGAACACGCCAACTTTACACTATTACTTGCTTTAATAAAATTTCATTTTATTAATTAAAAAACAATTACACATACACCTTAATTAACTAAAGGTTAAAGACACACACACACCAATTCGAGCCTATGACTCGAACCCATAACTAAATCTAACCATCACAATGAACATGAATCACATAAAACTAAATCATACTCGTATCACAAATTTAAACATGACTAAAATCAATAAGATATGATAAACAAGAATACCCACAAGGCTAATACTAACATTTCGGTCCTTAAAAAATTGATGTCTCTTTTTTTCTTTTTCTTTTTTTCTAACGAGGAAAGGATAGGAAACACTTTGAAAGTTGAAACAAACTCAATGTTTTTGAATTTCCCCTTTTTGGTATTGAAGTGGAAGTAAAAGAACTGACCTCAGAAACCGGAGTGAACCATCTAAGACGGAACCTAGGGACAGAGGAGTCAAGAGGCTCAGACCCAGTGAGCCTAGTCAAGTAACAGGTTTCAGAGATGTTGAACTCGGCGGCCACCGCTTGCAGCCAATCCTTGTCTCTCTCTTCCTCCAGCAAACACACCGCCGCCGGGTTCCCCTTGAACGCTGAGTCAGTGAAAGCATCAATCTGACCACCACCCAACTCAGAATCAATCTCACTCCTAAAGCTACAATTAATGGGCAACAAGAGAGAGAGAAAAGGAGACAAGAGTATACCACGGAGTATTTGACGAGTTTCTTTGCCATGTTCGAGTTCGAGAGGGTGTCAACGGCCGCCACTATAACGCACTTCCTTCAGAAAGGAGATCGTCAGGTCTCCTACAAATGGTTCCTACAATCATTTTACTATTTTATTTGCAACTATTTTATTATATATTAATCCCAAACAAATAAAATGACAGTTCTCTTACTCCCACATTCACATTGCAACTTTCCTTGACTAAAATCAGGTTGCCACGTCATATTCTTTAAAATCACGTTGAACGCAAAATTGAGAGGCCAGAGGCAGACACGAGCTAATCGATCTCAGCTGCCTTGTTTTTTTTTTTTTTTTTTTTTCAAAAAAATTATTTCAATTTTCGTATGAGATAAATGCTTTTATCATTCTTTATTTTTATTTAATTATTAAAAAAGTATTATTTAATGATATTATAAATTTAAAAAAAAAACTAAGAATATAAAAAAGTACATAAAAATAAACACACACACAAAAAAAAAAAAAAAAAAAAAAAAAACCATTTAGCCTTTTCGATGGACACAATCTGGAGCCAGTGGCTATAGCATTGCCCTTGGTTGAAAATAGAGATGTCACAAAATGGGTCATCCGGATGGCACAATTGAATCCCAAATCAGTAACTTTAGGCCATGTTTGTAGAATCAATTTTTGGTAACCAAAATCTGAAAAATTCTTAACATTTCACAAACAAATGGGAGGCTTTTCTCTAGTAGTTCTGATTATAATCGGAGAAGCTACAACTATTTCAAAGGTTTGGAAGGCAGAACAATGGATAAAGTTCAAAGAAGTTGAAGAGAATCAGTTTCTTTTTGGAAATTTAGAAGGAAAATGATAAGGAAAAAGTGAAACTAGGGAGACCATGATCCTTTGACACATCTTGTTTGCCTCCAAGATTATGAAGGTAGTGCTCCACCAAAGGACATCATTTTTAATAAAGATTTTTTTTTTTTTTTGGTCCAATTTCATAACATGTCATTGGCGGGTATGACAAAATATTTTGGTGAACAATTAGACTCGGCAATAAAGAGGCAAGAAATGGTCGATGTTGATGGAAAAAGCTGTGATTGGGGAAAATTCCTACAAGTAAGAGTGGAGGTTGACATCACTAAACCGGTAGTTAGAAGCATATTGTTGAAGATTGGTGATAAGTAGCTGTGAATTCCTTTCAAATATGAGCATCTGCCTAATTTTTGTTTTTAGTGTGGTGTTATAAAGCACATAAAGAAGAGTTGTTTAAAGTTGATTTAAGGTACGCATATGACGGAGGAGTTGCTGCCCCAGTATGGTCCATGGTAATGAGCAATTTCTATAAATTCCAATGGGAATGAGTCAAAGAAATATGATGGAGAACCGATATAGAATCAAAAATTTAATCGACAACATAGGAGTTCTAGTGAGGGGAATTGTAATGGAAATGAAAAGGGCAATATTGTAACTCAGGAACAATTAGTGGTGTGCTTTGGGAGATTTTGGTAATGCATGAGAATATTGATCATTCAATAGAGCCTAGGATACTACGGGAGCATACACATCATAGATCTGTATGGAAAGAATTACGGTTATAAACATCAATCAATGTTGTGATTTCTCAACAATATAATGATATTGATACGAAAAATCAATCCAAACCAACACTAATGCTTTAATGCAAGAAGGATTCTTGGAGGATAAAGAGGTCGATGGAAAGATGGAATATGATGAATCTGATTAAGTCAAAAGTCATAAATGATCCTTGACAGCTCTATAAGTACATTGAATAAACTCTTTCTAACCAAAATAAAACTCATTCTAAGACTAAAAAGACTGCAAGTTGGAAAAGAAGAGTTAGAGAAAGCTCTTCTAAAAAATCAAACTGATTTACTAGGCATTGTCAATGAGTTTTTAATAATATCTCAAGGCAAATAAGATAATTAATTATGAGGAGATAGATTCGAAAAAGAGAAAATCTTATAACCAGCCCATGCTTTCCCCCTTTAAAAATGCACTCTAATCAGAACTCTCCACATCGTCCACCCATGAGAGAAAGCCAAGGCGCACAACATAGAAATCCATTTTAATCATAGACCATCACCTTCTTCTAATTCAAAACACATCCCTTATCACCCTCTCTCCCTTGCAAACCTGTCATGACCCACGGACCATAGAGCCAGCCATCGCACCAAAACCCATCACACCATCGACACCCTTTCTCCCTTGCTTACCAATGTGACTCTCCAAAGCGGCAAGACCCATACTCGGCAGCCACACTCGTGACCCTCTCTCCCTACCATCACCATTGCGACCCTCTCTTTGAACATATTCTAAAAGCCAACGATGACCCGTAATGGAAAAATTTCCTTGAATCTGGTTTTTGGGACATTGGATGCTCATCACATCCTTATTTGCAAGATTTAGTACGTGGTCAAATGTTAGAAATTTTTTTTATGGTTGTCAGAATCATTGAGCTTACTTGAGGCCTTTCAATTTATGAATTCTCACCATATCCATGAGTCAAAAGGGAGGTGCAGCAGAAATTGTTATTCTATGAGATGGAGTTTTGTACTTCAGAAAGGGTTGGAAAGCGGTCGGTTTGGATAGAAAGATGTTTCCATGCCATCCCATCAATCTCAATATCCAAACATTATAAACACAAATACTTTTCAATTTTTAGTGTTCAACTTTTTCATTTAATCATTATCTAATTATTACAACTTTTTCAAACTTCCAAATAAAACACAAAAAATAATTCAACTTTTTTAAATCTCAAAATAAAAATTATATTCTAACATTATTTTAACTTTATAATATTTTTATTCAATTTTTTCTCTTTCGTTTCTCAAAATTTCATAAAACATTTTAATTCAACCAATTTTTAACTCATCTCATATCAACTCAAATATCACACTACTATTCACACACCATCTCAACTCATCTCATCTCCACTTACTATCCAAATCAGGCTATGTTTTAGTGTTTTCAGATGATAATGTTTTCAATTTATTAAGGTGTGATGTGGCTCATAAAATTAGTATATGAAGTGTTGAGTTTTCAAGCTTTCATTGGAATGTGTTAAACCCCTAAGAATGACTCAACTGTTCTAAAGATGAACTATTCAAAAAATTGCCTTACTAAGAAATTAAAAGCTTTGCTCTTACCTGAAAGGAATCTAAACCAAGATGCATTGGCGGTAGCTGTTATGCAGTCCCACCTGAACCCTTGAATTGCCTTAGTTGGAACTGTCAAAACTTGGGAACTCTCGATCAATATGAGAACTTCACCATTTGATAAAAACTAAAAGCCTAAGTTTTATTTTTCTTATTGCTACAAAATGCAACAAATATAAGGTAGAGAAGGTGAGGAATCGACTAGGTTTTGAGCATAGTTTTGTAATGGATAGTAGGGGTATGAGTGGAGGACTGGCTCTCATGTGGAAGAGTCAGATGTCAATATGCTTAGATTCCTTTACACAAAGTCACATTTCTCTTAGAGTTTCACATTTAGAGACAGGGAGAAAATGGCTTTTAATTGGTTTTTATGGAAGTCCACTTACTAAAAATAGGAAAGATAGTTGGAGATTATTTAGAGTATTGAGGTCAGAAGCTAAGGTGACATCGTTGTATACAGGAGACTGTAGAAGAGATTTGGATAATGAGTTGAGATGAAAGTTGAAACTTGAACAAAATATTGTTAGAATATTATTTTTAATATTATTAATTTGGGATTTGAAAAAATTGAATTGTTCATTATATTTTGTGTAAAAATTTAATAAAGTTGTAATGATTAAATGAGATAAGTTGGGGGAGACTTTTGTATATCCAAACTGGGTTGTTATGATGCAAAATATGGAGTTGTTGTAAGGCCATATAGTCAATTGGAAGGTTTGGAGATGCTATTGAAGACTATGGGCTGAGTGACTTGTTTCAAGGGGCCAATTACGCTTGGAGTAACAATAGAGAAGATAGATATTTTACTAAAGAAAGACTAAAATTTTTTTTGGAAATTTAGTTGGGCATATTCTATATGAACTCACTTTTGTTAGAAGTTTAGTAACTCAAAATTCATACCATTGCCCTTTTTCCGTTACTATAGAAAACAAAATGGATGGAGGAAGGAATAGAAGAAGAATTCTCATATATGAAGCAAGTTAGCCAAAAAGAGAGGATTGTCACAACCTAATAAGTGTATAATGAAACAATTCAGCTAGTTCAGACAATAAGGTGATGGCTGTCACAAAAGGTTTACAAAGATGTATGGTAAAACTAATAAATTGGAATGGAGAGATTTTGGATCATCATAAGGGCTTTATTAATTCCCAAAAAATCCAAATCTTGCATATTCAAAGGCTAAACAATGGAAGTTATACTAAGAGAATCAAAGAATTCAGAAGGAGGCGGATGTGACGCTTAAAGAAGAGAATCTCAAATGGAAACAAAGAGTTAAACATAAATGGCTAAAAGAACAACAAATTCTATTCACAAAAGTACATATGGCAATGGAAATGTTACAACTTTACCCAAAGAGATAAGTGCTATTTTTCACCAGTATTTTAAAGATTTTTTCACATCCTCTTAGCCAGAAGGTATTAAAGAGTGCCTAACGTTAATGACTTCAAAAGTTACTAAGGACATGAACACATCTTTACTTATAGAATTCATAGCTCTTGAAATGGAAGTAGCCATTCCCCAAATGAATCCGTTGAACTCCCCAGATCTAGATGACTTTCCTACAACCTTTCACCAAAACAATTGGAATATAATAAGACAGGAGGTTTGTAAGGCAGTCCCTGAATTTCTTAATCCATATGGTTGGATTGATAATATCAATGAGACTTATATTGCTCTAATCCCTTAGGTAAATACTCCTACAAAAGTGTCTGAATTCAAACTTATGGTCTATGCAATATCTTTTATAAAATTATTGCTTAAATTCTGGCTTATAGACTAAAAGTCATTTTGCCTGTGGTCATATCACCTGCACAAATTGCTTTTATCTCTGTTGATTGATTTTAAATAATATTATTGTGGCTTATGAATCTATGTATACCATAAATAATAGAATATCAGAAAAATCAGGTTTCATGGCTTTGAAACTCAATATGAGCAATACATATGACACAATAAAATGTGAATTCTTGAAAGCAATAATAGTTAAGGTGGGCTTTGCTGGAAGGTGGATTGATCTAATAATGAGATGAATTGAATCTGTCTCTTACTTTATTCTTATAAATGGTTCTCCAAGTATCTTCAAACCAATAAGAGGTATCAGATATGGTAATCCTCTATCACCATACCTCTTCATACTATGTTCTAAAGCTTGGAGCACTCTCCTCAATAGTGCAGAAAGTACAAGTTCCATCACAAGAATACCACTAGCCCGATGCAAGATTTATATTAACCACCAATTTTTTTTACAAATGATAGTTTATTTTTCTACAAGGAAAACTCATTAGAGTGGAGCAAATGATTGGCATCTTGGACATTTATAAAAAAAGAAGAAGCATATAATCAAAAGCTAAATATAGACAAAATCTCCATGCATTTAAATAACAATACCAAGAAGAAACAAAAGATATCATATTGAGCATAATAGAAATTAGGTCAACTCTATTATGAAAAGTACATTGGTCTACCGGCCATTGTTGGAAGACCTCGATCAAAGCCTCTTAAGAGCATTCTGGATAAAGCGAGGAATTGAATCAATAACTGAAAAATAAAATTATTTTCATAGGTAAGGAAAAAAGTTTTCCACAAATTAATAGTTCAAGCTCTATCCACTTATAGTATGGGAGTCTTTAAACTTGCAAGTTCTCTTCTAAAAGATATCAATAGAGTTATGCAAAATTGCTTGTGAGAATAGTGGGAGAATGAGAGGAAGATTTATTGGGTAACATGGAATCAAATGGGAAAGAGTCAATTGAAGGCATATGATTTAGAGACTTGGGTGGTTTCCATTTGGCAATGCTAGCAAAGCAAAGATGGAGACTGATCCAAAGGCCTAATTCCTTAGGACCACAAGTTCTCAAAATGAAATACTTTCCTGAGTCTACATTCTTTCATGCTAAACTAGGTAACATATCATATTTTATTTGGAGTATACTAGAAGCAAGACATTTAATTGAAGAAGACACTATTCAGAGAATTGGAAGCGGAGAATATGTTAAAATTTGGAAAGATAAGTGGATTCCTCATCCTACACTTTTCGAATTCAAAGTGCAGTGAGGTTCCTTGATGAAGATGTAACACAACTCTAGTTGCTTAGAAACAAATATATTGAAATTAATCACTCCAAGGGGAGCACCTCTATAGAAAGAAAATGAAAAAGAAGATAAGAGAAGGAAAATAGAGTTTTTCATTTAGTTTTTGGATAAATCCTTTTAGCAGCTAGAGTTAGCATATATGCTAGAGTCTTGCAAAACATCTAAAAAAGGACTCACCCTTGATAAAACATAACCCAAGACTAATAACTAACGGACTGCATAAAAAAAAATAACAAGCTACAACCCAGCTACTCTATGGCCCACTTTCTTATATAACATAAAGGTAAATAGTAAGTAAAGGGAAACAACAAGTAATAGGCCCAAATTGGCCCATGTGTTCCATTCATCATTGTGACAAACCGTCCCCCATAGAAGCACATTGTCCCCAAGGTGCAGTTTAGTTTCAATCCTTCTCTTGTAGCTGAGGTAAGCTTCTTCCTCGTCATGACCTTATTTCCAAGTTGTCTGGAAAAGGATAGAGACTGCGCATTGAAACCTTTTGAGGTGACGTTTGCAAACTCAAACTGCCTTCTTTAATCATATACTGCAAGTTATCTATCATACTTTGGTGCTTGGGAATGAAGCTCCTTAATTTAAAGTTCTATTCATTTATAGCACCACATAAAAGGATGTATGAACTTCCTCCAATGAACTATTCACTTTTTCTTCTATATTCAAAAGGCATCAAAGCATCCATTATATACTGATGCATTACTTGCACATACGTGACTCAATTTCCTCATCAGTCAACACCAAGCCAAAATCAATGACTTCATCCAACAACTCATATACGAGCACAAAGTTTTTGTTCAACATATCTTCATTGAGTATACCAAGGTAATCTTTAATGACACGTGCAATTCCTTATAGTAGTTCCAAAGCAAGAGAAGATAACATGTTAGCTCTTATTGTAGCAACAAATAACAATCTAGTAACCTTGACATGGAAGTAGTTAACACCATCACCAACATCACACAGACCTCTAATATTAGACCCTTGCTCCCTTCCTTTATCAAAGGGCTTAAAAACAACATTAAGTGGCAAAAAATAAAGCAACTAAGGCGCAAATTTCTTCTCCCCTAAAACTTGCAAACCCATGAATATTTTCCCTCCACCATAGATTACAAGCAAAGTAGAAAGGACTTCATATACCTCATTTCTAGATTGATGCAATTTAGCATGAAAAGCATGTACGTAAAGGCCGTGTACGTGAGACTACATGGCTCCGCAAATTACTAAATGGAGTCGATTTTGTAAATGCATCAGCCTAACTACTTTATATTCCACTTTCTTACATAACATAAAGGTAAACAATAAGTAAAGGGAAACAACAAGTAATAGGCCCAAACTGGCCCATGGCCCATGTGTTCCGTTCATGACTATAACAAAAGAGGAAAAAATTGAAGCTCTCATTGACTCATAAACAAAATAATGAAATTTAGCATTGATAAAAGAAGAAAGTAGTCAAAATTTCAAAATGTCCTATTTGTTTAAAGGAGAAATAATCAATTGCACATGTGTTGTGGGGATGTATTGTAGGAAAATATGTTTGGGATAAATGTTCAAAGAAAATACAGAAGAGTAGAATAAGTAAAAAAAATTTTTGGAAACGCTAGAAATCATGTATGAATTGTTTCAAAATAAGCAATTGGAAGAGACTGCAATAGTTGAAAGAAGATTATGGTAGATAAGGAATCAGTTTGTGTTCAATACAATATTCATCCATCCAAATTGGTGGGCACCATTATGGATTAAGTCTTAAAGATCCATTGGAAAATCTAAATGGGCCAATCACAAAGTTAAGAGATAAGAACATCAAGGAAGCAACGCAACGATTGATGCAATCCACTTGAGAAGTTTACAACTTTATCAAGCAAGACCCAAATATTTAAGAATTAGCTTGTAGCGTGATACAAGCTACAAAAGGGGGTAGCATAGCCTAGTGGTTTAGTGTAGACTTTTTATTT
The DNA here is from genome assembly GCF_018687715.1 of Carya illinoinensis. Taxonomy (NCBI): domain Eukaryota; kingdom Viridiplantae; phylum Streptophyta; class Magnoliopsida; order Fagales; family Juglandaceae; genus Carya; species Carya illinoinensis. The sequence continues at coordinate 14,432,518 of NC_056759.1, read as the reverse complement.
CATTAAGTATAGGCGTGTGGGCTTATTTTATATTTCTATGGTTGTAGGCGTTTGGACCTATTTAATTCATTAACTGGACTTCTTTTATTAGCTATAGGTGTGTAGTTTATGATGTTTTGAGTTTGAAGATGTTCAGCCCATGTCTTTTAATTGATGTAGGCCTTATTCGGCTCTAGGGTTTTATGGAGGGGTTTAAAAAAATTGATAGCCGCATTTTGAGATAAATTTAATGTGAATGAAGTTTTTCTTCATAGAGCATTTACAGTTTTCTCTACTTGTTCTTGATTGAACTAAGAATTTATCAAAAGCAAACCCTTTGCAGCGTTCTCACAAAATCTAGGTGATTGAACTGAAATATTGCATATTTTATATATTTAAAACTAATATATTTTTATTACTTCATAACATTATTATTGGTTTTAGATGAAAAAATAGTTAATATGTATAAACTTGGATTGTGATTTAAATTCATTAATATCATGGTTTATAATTAAAGTTATAATCTCTGATTTAATTGAGCAATATTTCTTCACATGAGTAATGTTTTTATTTGATATTATATTTTTACTTTTTAATTTATTTTTTATTTTCTATTTTTTTGTTGTTGTTTCTTTTCCTTATTTTTATTCTTCCTTTGATTTTATAATTTCATACTGTTTTTAAATAAAATACATGCAATTTTAACACATGATCGGCTTGATTTTGGACAAGAAACCAAAGAAAAAATGCAGGTACATGATTTACTGGGATCCACTCATTATTTTATGGATAACACTTACTTTTTCCTTTTTGTTTCTATACGCTTCTTGTAGGAAATTGAAAAACAAATCTTATGCAGGACCCATGCATGGAATAAAGAAAATAAAAGTTGTCATGGAAGCACATGAATTTTGGAAGACTATATTTCAACTATCATGTAGTAGACTTTGCAACAAGAAAAAAAAAAGGCTAACCTTTTTATGTACTGAGGATGGACTTACAAGGTGTCACGTAGTAGGTTCTGGAGAGATTAGAGGAGTGATTCATAGAGAGGACAGTTCAAAAAATGCAAAACAAAAAGAGTTTGGTGAGAGAAAGAATAAAAAGGAACTTTCAAGAACTGAACGAAGGAGCTTATAGAGAGGAAGAAAAAGAAAGGAGAAGTTGATTCCTGGTGAAAGAAGCTGGACGTCAAGAGTTTTTTTTTAGGATCTATTTTCTCTCACATTTGTTCTTTTGTTCATATTATTTTGTGTTTTATTTTAGTTTACTAATGAAAAATATCTATTTGATTTTCATGACTCTTGTAATGAACATGGTTGGCTAAATATTTTGTACTAATATTAGAGTTGAAGTCTAATGAGTTAGATATTGTTTCCAATCAACAATAGTGTTTTTATTCTGAGTTCAATCGATTGAATGGTTTTATTATTAGAAACTTTGATTACTTATATATTTATCTTGATTTATTGTAATCTCCAGATATATTGGATACTTGAAGAATCCATATGATTTTCAAATGGATTTATGAATGTTTTAATCATCAATTATTTATACTTAATCCTTAGTGATAAATTTTCTTGATTTTAAATGCTAAATTTTTCAATTAAATGGAATTATTATTTTAGTTTAATTGAAATAAATCGATCCGAAACAATATTTTAAATTAGTAGACGGATTCTTGAAACCTTAGTCATACTCCATATCAATTTATTTTATCATTTTAGTTTTATTCTATTACGTTAAAAATCTTCATTTCAGTAATTTTCTTGTCTACTTGATTGCACGTTTATTTTAGTAATTTATTTTTTTTGTTTGCGTTTATTTTCTTCATCACATAAGTCAATTCCTGTAGATTTGACCCTGTTAGATACTACAACACCTGTATACTTACAGGTAAAACTGCACTAAATTTTTTATTCACTAGTTTGAATCAAAATTTAGACGCAACAAGTTTATAGCGCTGTTGTTGGAGTTTGCAACGTGTGATAATATTTTTTTTAAGAAAAGAAAAAATAGAGTAATCTTTTGCTAACTTTCTCGTATTTTTTTTTTTGCAGATACGATTTTTGTTATTTTGACGGGAAAGGAATCAAGTAACATTGCTTTCATATTTATATCATTTGGTAATCTCGTTCCATTTTTTTTTTTTTACTTTCTTGCTTGTTTTGTATTTAGTTTTTAGAAAAGAAGACTTTAAGTAGTGCATGAATTAATTAATTTTGAGATATGTCCATACCTTTTAGTTTTTGGATGTGCTTGAGCCTCTATAATAAATGATCTCGTGGCAACGTGATCAAACTGATAGATTGAGAAAAGAGAAAATTATTTTAAAAGAATTGGTTGATAGTTTGTCTGGTGATTCTAAAATTTCTCATTCTAATACCATGGCTAACAATTATAGTGTTCATGATGAACTTAAAAATGAGGAAACTCAAAATAATCCACCAATCAAAATTTTGCATGAGTATTTGCAGCCAACAAGGACAAGTACTCCATCTTGCATGATTTTTCGTACTAATATGGGAAATTTTGATTTAAAATCGGGAGTAATTTAATTATTTCTCAGGTTTTATGGGTTAGACTCAGAAAGTCCTTACTTACATCTGAAAGAATTTGAAGAGGTTTGTACAACTTTACAAAAACAAACTATCAATGATGATGTTGTTAGATTAAAGTTGTTCCCATTCTCTTTGAAAGAAAAATCTAAAAGTTGGCTGAATTCCTTAAGACCAATATCTATTGGTACATGACAAGAAATATAAAGAGAATTTCTAAAAAAGTCTTTTCCTACTCATAGAACCAACACTCTTCATAGAAATATTATGAATTTTTCAAAAAAAAAAAAAAGAGACATTTTTTCAGTGTTGGGAGCGTTTTAAAGAATTATTGCTAACTTGCCCACATCACGGCTATGAAACTTGGTGTACCATTAGTTTATTCTAAGAAAATTTAACATCTCAAATGCGCTAGTTTGTAAAAATGATATATAATGGTGAATTTTTAAATAAAAATCCTGATGATACTTGGGATTATTTTAACCAATTGGCTGAAAATGTCCAATCTTGGGACAACACAAATTATTCTAATCGGTCAAATAAGCCAAAACTCAATGTCATGTCTCAGGAGGGTATGTATGTCCTTAAAATAAATGATGATGTGAATGGTAGAATAACAAGTTTGACAAGAAAAGTTGAAGTCATGAAACTTAGGAATGTAAATTCGGCTAAAGCCATTGAAAAAAAAGAAGAGAATTCTGGCATATGTGAGATTAGTGGACTCCTAACTCAAGATTGTCCAACAATCCATTCTTTTAAAGAGATATTACACGAATAAGTAAATGCCATGAATTCTTCTAGGAGGCCATGAATTTTTATAGGAAAACATTTCCTTCCCCTTATTCAGAAACATATAATTCTGGATGGAACGAATCCAATTCAAATCAAAATCCTCAAGGACTTTCTTTTTCTACTACTTATGTGCCGCTACATAAGAAAACCCTTTAGAAGACATTACAAACTTTTATGCAGGAGCAAGCTAATATTAACACTCAAATAATGCAGACTATTAATGAGATAAAAAGTTTCATTAGCGACTTAACTTCCGCATTACATGCTCAAGAAAAAGGTAAATTTCCTGCTCAAGGTCAGCCGAATTCCAAAGGGAAATTTGAGGTAAGAAGTTCAAATTCTTCTTATTCAAAATTTAAACATACTAAATCCATCACCACTCTACGCAATGAAAAAAAATAATTGATAAGAGTATTTCAACGAAAGTTAATGAGACCAACAATTCTTTAAATTCTAAGAATGATGGTGAACTTGACAAGGTCGAGCTAGATATGCCTGTGAAAGCCCCAATACCTGCCTCATTTCTCTAAAGGTTGCAACATTCTCACAAATTGGTTCAAAATGCTAATATTCTTGATATTTTCAAACAAGTAAAAATCAACATTCCTTTTGTTGGATGCAATTAAACAGATTCTATCATACGCTAAATTTTTGAAATATCTGTGTACAGTAAAACGTACGACAAAAGTACAAAAGGCGTTCCTCACAGAACAGGTAAGCATCATCCTTTAGAACAATTCTCCTCCAAAGTACAAAGACCAAGTTGTCCAACAATTTCCTATGTAATTAGAAATTTTAAAATTGAAAAAGTCTTATTTGACCTTGGAGCCAGTTTTAACCTCCTATCCTACTCGGTATATGAGCAATTGAGTCTGGGTGAACTTAAACCCACCAAGGTAACACTTCAACTTGTTGACCGTTCAATAAAAATATCGAGATGGATAATTGAGAATGTGCTAGTGCAAGTAAGCAAATTTTATTTTCCAGTGGATTTTATTGTTTTGGACACAGAACCTATCTTTGATGTTTGCATTCAAATTCCTATAATTTTGGATAGGTCATTCCTTATGACGTCTAATGCTTTAATAAATTGTATGAGTGATGTGATGACAATTTCTTTTGGGAACATGACTTTGAAGTTGAATATTTTCAATATTTATAAACAACCTAGCAATGATGATGATGTGCATGAAATAAATTTGATCCAAACTCTTATTCAAAATAAATTTGATTTGTCAATTCTTTCTGACCTTTTTAAGGCTTGTTTGGTTTATGGTAAAAATTTTGATGATGATTATGTGCTTGCATCTATGAATCTTTTGCTAGAGTCTACTCCTATAATGGACACTGATAGATGGATGACACGTTTTGAGGAATTGCCACCTCATTATGTCATGTCCCTCCCCTCAAGTGTGCAAATACCAAAATTTGACTTAAAATCTCTATTTACTGATCTCAAATATATATTTTTAGGCCAAGCAGAGACATTAACAGTGATCATTTCATCAAAACTGGATGAAATTCAGGAGAGAAAATTAATTAATGTTCTCATTGAACACAAAGAGGCAATAGGATAGACCATAACTGATATAAAATGTATCAGTCTTTTGATTTGTACCCACATGATATATCTAGATGAAAATGCTAAACCCTCTAAAGAGATGCAATATTGACTGAACCCCAACATGAGAGAGGTTGTCAGAGCAGAGATATTAAAATTTTTGGATGTAGGAATTATTTATCCTATTTCTGACAGCAAATAAGTTAATCCTACACAAGTAGTACCTAAGAAATTTGGTGTGACTGTAATTAAGAATGCTGATAATGAATTGATCCCAATTAAAGTTACTACAGGTTGGCGTATGTGCATTGATTACAGAAAACTAAATTCTATCACCAGGAATGATAATTTCCCTTACCATTCATTGATCAAATCATTAAACGTGTAGCGGGCCATAAATTTTATTGGTTCCTAGATAGTTATTTTGGATATAACCAAATTGAGATTGTTCATGAGGATCAGGAAAAGACCATTTTTATATATCTATTTGGTACTTTTGCATATCGAAGGATGCCATTCGAACTTTGTAATGCTCCTGCAACATTTCAAAGATGTATGATGAGTATATTCAGTGACATGGTAGAGCGTTTTATTGAAATATTCATGGATGATTTTTCTATTATTGGTGATTTATTTGATGAATGTTTGACTCATTTGGAAAAAGTGTTAATTAGATGCAAAGAAAAGAATTTGATTTTAAACTGGGAAAAGTGTCATTTTATGGTTACTCAAGAGATTGTCCTAAAAGTGTCATTTTATGGTTACTCAAGAGATTGTCCTTAGTCATATTATTTCTTCTCGAGGTATTGAAGTGGACAAATCCAAAATTGAATTAATTTCTAATATGTCCATCCTAAAGAACATTAAGGATATCAAATATTTTCTAAGTCATGCAGGTTTTTATAGGAGGTTCATTAAAGATTTCGACACAATTTCTAGACTTTCGTATAATTTTTTGTCAAAGAAAAATTCTTTTATGTGGACTGATGATAGTGAGTTTGCTTTTACAAAGCTAAAACTTATGTTGATTTTAACCTTAATTATGCGATCACCTGATTGGAATTTACCATTTGAGATTATGTGTAGTGTTAGTGATTATGCTGTTGGGCTATGTTGGGCCAACGTAAGGACAAAAAGCCTTGTGCTATTTATTATGCAAGTAGAACTTTAAATAGTGCTCAAATAAATTATTCAACAACTGAAAAAAGCTACTTGCAGTAATTTTTACACTTAACAAATTTTGCTCTTATTTGATTGGGTATCAAATTATTATTTTTACTGATCATGCTGTGTTTAAATACCTTTTAGCGAAAAAAGATGCAAAACCCAAGCTGCTTAGATGGATCATTTTGCTATAAGAATTTGATTTAATAATTAAAAATAAAAAAGGAGTTGAGAATGTTATTGCTGATCATCTGTCTAAACTTGTTCTTTCAGATTCCATAGAGACAGTTCCTATTAGAGACACATTTCTAAATGAGAAAATTTTTGGTATATCTCAATTGCCTTGATATGCTGACATTACTAATTTTCTTATTACAAGTGAAATTCCTCACATTTGGACTCAAAAAGATAAGAGAAAATTTTTTGTAAAGGTAAAAAAATTCTTTTGGGATGATCCATATTTGTTTAAATCTTACCCGGATCAGATAATTAGACGATGTGTTTCCAATAACGAATTTCCAAGTGTAATGTATTTTTGTCACTTTGGGGCATGTGGTGGCCATTTTTTTGAAAAAAAACAACTCTTAAAATTTTGTGATGTGGTTTTTATTGGCCTACCCTTTTCAAGGACATCCATGAATTTTGTAAAACTTGTGAGTGTTGTTAAAAATTGGAATGGATTACTCGTCGAGATATGATGCTATTAAATCCAATTTTGGTTGTTGAAATATTTGATTGTTGGAACATCGATTTCATTGAACCCTTTCTAATTTCTTTTAGCAATCTCTATATATTGGTAGATGTAGATTATGTATCCAAATGGATCGAGGCCGTTCCTTGCAAGAATAATGATCACAAAGTTGTACTGAAATTTTTGAAAGAAAATATTTTATAAAAGTTTAGAACATCTCGAGCCATTATTAGTGATGAGAGTAAACATTTTTGCAATAAGTCTTTCGAGACCTTAATGCGAAAATATGGTATTACTTATAAAGTTGCAACCCCTTACCATCCACAAACAAGTGGCCAAGCTAAGGTATCTAATCGGGAGATCAAATTCTTTTTAGAAAAAACGATTAACCCAAGTTGCAAAGATTGGTCTTTACGACTAATCGACGCACTTTGGGCATACCATACTGCTTTTAAAATCCTGATTGGTATGTCCCTATATCGACTCATTTTTAGAAAGACGTGTCATTTGCCTGTAGAATTGGAATACAAAACTTATTAAGCAATTAAGCAATTTAATTTTGATGTGGATAAAACTTGCTTTCTTTTTCAGCTTAATGAGTTAGAGGAACTAAGGAATGAAGCTTACGAAAACTCTCGTGTTTCCAAGAAGAAAATGAAAATTTTTCATGATAAAAATACTTTTTGAAAATCTTTTGAGCCTTCCCAAAAAGTTGTATAATTCAAAGCTCCATTTGTATTCTAACAAGCTTCGATCCCGATGGATCGGTCCCTTTGTTGTAAAAACTGTTTATCCTTTTGGGGCCATTGAGATAGAAAATCCAGAGAATGGTGATATTTTTAAAGTTAATGAACAAAGGTTAAAACCATTTTTGGGTATTTTATTCCAAAGGTGGAGTCTGCTACTCTGAAAAATTCTGCTTATCAGAATTAATTTCTAATTTCTCATTATATATACCGTATTTATTTGTTTTGTTTTTTTTTCTTTTACTTTTTGTGTCTTCTAATTTTGACAAAAATCTACTCCTTGTGTGTATTCGAATATTTCAGGTGACTTCTTTCCTCTTTGTTTAGTCATTTTCATTTCAATATATGTTCTGCAGTATTTATCTTGCTTCAATTCATCCTGTATAGCATTTGTCATCGAACATTTATTTGCTGAATATTAAGGACAATGTCACACTCCTTCTGGCATTTTTGTTGTGATGTGCATTGAAACACAAATGATTAACACATTCCTTCTAGCATTTTTGTGAAATTTGAGCATCTTGGTGGAGTGATTGAGCGGAAGTATTTTGTAAAAATTTATTTTCAACCCTAAGCATAGAGCATGACATATGATGCATCATATTTTGTTGAAGAGTGAATTGAAACACTGGGATGCGATATTTATAGAGATGAGAATTAGTATGATTTATATAGAATGAATGACAAGTTTTGAAAGAACATTTTATACATGTTTATAGTTATAGTATTCCTCATTAATGTTCATTGATTTAAAATAGGAGAAATAAACTGCAGGACTATCGAGCCTTATATGAAAGAAAAAAGACGAATAAATCAAAATAAAAAAAAAAAGAAAAAAAGAAATAAAAAGAAAAAGAAGATGAAAGCGCATTAGTTTTCCTGAATAATGGGTTAGAAACAGTTATCCAAAACATTAGGGGTTGATTGTTCAACTTTAAAATAGAGTTGGCGTGAAAACTGCTAGTCCCTTGGGTTTTGAGGTAGTTAAAATCAATAATGATTAATCTTAAAGTTGAAAAATCTTATGATAAATCATGCTTATTAATTAGGAACACACAGAGGTCTAGCTATATACACATATCCGAGTTCTAAGATATTTACTACAATTCTATGTAAACAATTGTTGAGACTTTCCTTGTAGATACAACACCTAGTGTTGAGTAGTAACAAATCGATTTTTTGTAAGAATTTAGAATTATATTTGATTGCTTTTGTTTGAATTTCGAGTTTTATACAATATTCATCTCAATTAATTTTTACTATTTTACTCAAAGATTAGCAAAAAGCTAGTTGGAGGTGTGATTGATCTGAAATATTACATATTTTATATATTTAAAATCAATGTATTTTAATTGCTTCGTGACATTATTATTAGTTTTAGATAAAAAATGGTTAATAGGTATAAACTTGGGTTGTGATTTAAATTCATGAATATCATGGTTTATATTTTAAGTTATAACCTTTGATTTAATTAAACGATATTTTTTCACATGAGCAATATTTTTCTTTGATATTATATTTTTACTTTTTAATTTATTTTTGGTTTCTATTTTTTTTTTCTTTTCTTTATTTTTATTCTTCATTTGATTTTATAATTTCAGACTGTCTTTAGATAAAATACATGCAATTTTAGCACATGATCGACTTGATTTTGGACAGAAAATCAAAAGAAAAACACATGCACATGATTCAGTGGGACCCACTCATTATTTTATGGATGACACTTACTTTTTCCTTTTTGTTTCTATACATTTACTTGTAGGAAATTGAAAAACAAATCTTATGCGGGACCCATGCATGGAATAAAGAAAATAAAAGTTGTCTTGGAAGCACATGGATTTTGGAAGCAAAAGCACACATGGATACTACATTTCAACCATCATGTGGACTTTGCAACAAGAAAAGAAAAGGCTAACATTTTGATGTGCTGAGGATGGACTTACAAGAGTCACGTAGCAGGTTTTGGAGAAATTAGAGGAGTGATTCGAGGAGAGGGTAGCTCAGGAAACACAAAACAAAAAGAGTTTAGTGAGAGAGAGAATAACAAAGGACTTACGAAGACTGAACGAATGAGCTTACAAAGGGGAAGGAAAAGAAATAGGGGAGGCTGATTCCATTTATTCTTTTTAATTCTTGCATTTGGGTTTTATCACTTACCCATTCCTAGTGAGCTATGGGTAGACATATCTATAAATCTTATTTTGGGGCTGCCTAAAATAAAAAATTATAGATATTCTATTTTTGTGGTAGTGGATAGATTTAAGAAAATGACACATTTCATTCTATGTCATAAAACAGATGATGCCACAAATATAGCTGATTTGTTTTTCAAAGAAATACTGCGACTCCATAGTATACCTACGAGTATTGTTTCTAATAGGGATGTTAAATTTCTTAGTTACTTTTGGAAGGTTTTGTGGGAAAAATTAGGTATCAAGTTTTTATTTTCCATTACTTATCATCCACAGACTGATAGACCGATTGAAGTAGTCAACAGAACTTTAACTCAACTCTTATGCAATGTCACTCAAAAAAATTTAAAAACTTGAGTGGACTATTTGTCATTTATAGAGTTTGCATATGATGGGACTATGCATACTACTACCTCTTATTCTACTTTTGAAATTGTTTATGATTTTAATCCACTTATTTTTTTAGATTTGATGCCTTTAGCTACTGATGAAATGAGTAGTTTGGATGGATATAGGAAGATCGAATCAGTGAAGTCAATTCATGAGAGGGTATGGCTTCAAATTACTTAGAAGAATGAAAAGTTTGCTTCCTCAGCCAATTTAGGGCGAATGCATGTCATTTTTTAACTAGAAAATTGGGTTTAAGTTCACATGTGTAAAGAAAGATTCTCAGCCCGTAGAAGGACTAGATTGCATCGTCAATGAGATTGACCTTTCCAAATCCTTGAAAAAATTAATGATAATGTAAAATGGATCTTCCAGGTGAGTATAATGTCTCTGCTACTTTCAATGTTTTTGATATTTTTTCGTTTAATGCAGGTGACAATTTGAGGTCGAATACTGTTGAGGAGAGAAAGAATGATGGGCACCATTCTAGATCGAGTTTTAAAGATCCCTAGCAATTTCCATATGGGCCAATTACAAGGTCAAGAATTAAGAAGATCAAGGAAACAATAGAAGGATCGATGCAATCCACTTGAGCCGAGTTTGCAAATTTATTGAGCAAAATTTCAACATTCAAGATGAACTTAAAAGAAGAAGAAACAACTTTAATCTATGTGATATAAGCTACAGAAGGGGGTGGCATAGCATAGTGGTCTATGTAGACTTTTTATTTCATTAAGAATAGGCGTGTGGGCCTATTTTATGTTTCTATGGTTGTAGGCATTTGGACCTATTTAATTCATTAAGTGGACTTCTTTTATTAGCTATACGTGTGTAGTTTAGAATGTTTTGGGTTTGAAGATGTTCAGCCCATGTTTTTTAATTAATGTAAGCCTTATTCGGCTCTAGGGTTTTATGGAGGGGTTTAAAAATATTGATAGCCGCATTTTGAGATAAGTTGAATGTGAATGAAGTTTCCCTTCATAGAGAATTTACAATTTTCTCTATTTGTTTTTTGTTGAACTAAGAATTTATCAAAAGCAAACTCTTTGTAGCGTTCTCACAAAATCTAGGTTCCTAAAATAAGATTTCAACAGGTCTAAATTTTCTTGACTTGATTCCTAGTTTTCTGGATAAGTTTTCAATTTGATTGTGGGTTCAAAGGATTTCAATCCCACGGGTTCATATCATTTGGAGAGTTCAGTTCCAACTTAGGTCTAATTTATTATTTTTAATTCTAACATTTGGGTTTTATCCCTTACCCATTCATAGTGAGTCATAGGTAGACATATCTATATATTTTGTTTTGGGACTGCCTAGGATAAAAAATTATAGAGATTCTATTTTTGTGGTAGTGGACAGATTTAGCTGATTTGTTTTTCAAAAAAATACTGCGACTTCATGGTGTACCTAGGAGTATTGTTTCTGATAGGGATGTTAAATTTTTTAGCTACTTTTGAAAGGTTTTGTGGGAAAAATTAGGTATCAAGTTTTTATTTTCCACTACTTATCATCTACAAACTGATGGACCGACTAAAGTAGTCAACAGAATTCTAACTCAACTCTTACGCAATGTCATTCAAAAAAAATTAAAAACTTAGGTGGACTGTTTGCCATTTATAAAGTTTGCATATGATAGGACTATGCATATTACTATTTCTTATTATCCATTTGAAATTTTTTATGGTTTTAATCCACTTACTCTTTTAGATTTGATGAGTAGTTTGGATGGATATAGGAAGACCAAATTGGTGAAGTCAATTCATGAGAGAGTATGGCTTCAAATTACTCAGAAGAATGAAAAGTTTGCTTCCCAAGCCAATTAAGGGTGAAGGCGTGTCATTTTTTAACTAGAAAATTACGTTTGGGTTCACATGTGCAAAGAAAGATTCTTAGCCCGTAGAAGAACTAAATTGCATCCTCGATGAAATTGACATTTCCAAATCCTTGAGAAAATTAATGATAATGTAAAATGGATCTTCCAGGTGAGTATAATGTCTCTGCTATTTTCAATGTTTCTGATATTTTTCCGTTTGATGTAGGTGACGATTCGAGGTCGAATACTTTTGAGGAGAGAGAATAATGGGCACCATGGTGGACTAAGTCTTAAAGATCTCTTGCAATTTTCATATGGACCAATCACAAGGTCAAGAACTAAGAAGATCAATGAAGCAATAGAAGGATTGATGCAATCCACTTGAGTCAAGTTTGTAAATTTATTGAGTAAAATTTCAACATTCAAGATGAGCTTTAAAGAAGAAGAAAAAACTTTAATCCATGTGATATAAGCTACAGAAGAGGGTGACATAGCCTAGTGGTCTATGTAAACTTTTTATTTCATCAAGTATAAGCGTGTAGGCCTATTTTATGTTTATATGGTTGTAGGCGTTTGGGTCTATTTAATTATTAAATTGACTTCTTTTATTAGCTATAGGCATGTAGTTTAGGATATTTTTGCATTGAAGATGTTTAGCCCATGTTTTTTTAATTGATGTAGGCCTTATTCGGCCCTAGGGTTTCATGTAGGGGTAAAAACACTTGTAGTCATATTTTGAGATAAGTTGAATGTGAATGAAATTTTTTTCATAGAGAATTTATAATTTTTTTACTTATTCTTGATTGAACTAAGAACTTATCAAAGGCAAACCCTTTGTGGCATTCTCACCAAATCTGGGTTCTTAAAATAATATTTCAACGGATCTAGATCTTCTTGACTTGATTCATGACTTTCTTGGATAAGTTTTCAATTTGATTGTGGGTTATAGGGATTTTGACCCCACGAGTTCACATCACAAATACTATGATGCAGTATTTAAAATAATTTCTGTTAGATTTTTAAGGAAGTGCATCTTGTTAATGCTCTAGTAATGCAAGGATGTTAGGAAATTAGAACTGTAGTTGGGAGACTCCTCTAAAGGAGGTTGTTAAGATCAATTGGGATGTAGCAATAAATAAAATTCAATATAAAGTTCGAATTGGGATTATTGCTCGTCGCTAGGAGGTAAGAGTTTTGGTCATAAAGAGAATACAAAGAGATATTTAACTTGATCCCTTATTGTTGGAAACTTTTGGTGCCTTTCAAGCAACAATATTTGGTGCTGAGATTGGACTAAGGAACATTATGTTAGAGGGTGATATTCTTCAAGTGGTGTAAAGCATTACAAACTTTGAAGCCCTTTGAAATAGCTTAGGTATCATCATCAATGGTGTTAAACAAAAACTCTTAAATATGAATTTTTTGTCAGTTCAACATGTTAGAAGGGAGGCTAATTACATTGTGGCTCATGTTCTAACAAAAGATACTTTAGAAATTTATGGTTGTATTATTGATATGCATGAAATCCCTTTTGTATTCATTCCTTTTTATAAAAGAGCTTATAAATAAAACATATTTGATTTTTAAAAGATTTGAAAAATTCTTGAGAATGTATAAAAGAAAATCTAGTCTTCCGAATAACTTGCTCCCTATGAACTTGGTGCCGGAAAATAATTCTCTCTCTAATGGATGTGTATGGAAAAAAATCTAGACCAATATCTCTTTTGTCATAAAATTGCCTATCCGCGCATGAATATTGTGTTAAATATATATATATATATATATGAGATCTATGTAAATACGCTTTGTAAACTAAAGAATAAATAAAATAAAATAATTTAGGAAAATAAAAACCGGTGTTGAGACACATTATATCGGATCCTTTCTTTGGAGTAAATTCTATCGTCTCCAAGTCTTAACATGCACTAGGCTTCTTGACAATCTACTCCCAAGATACAAATAGGATACAATAGAAGGATGAAGTGTTTCTCTAGTTATCTAGAGAATTGTAGTGTTTAAATTCATAGGTGGAGTTCTCTATTTATAAAAAATGAAATGGCACTTGCGAAATGTCATTATCATTGCACAAAAACCTTTATGGTGGCGGCATGAGATGACACAGATACTTCCAATCAGATCCATCTTTCAAGTCGACTACCATATTGTGTTGACCCTTACATGCATCATCAACTGCAATTCATTGAGGGCATAAAATCATCTATGAAGGCTCAATATATAGAGGGTTCTGCCACTGCCCAAGGCACAAGCAACTCTCTTGTATTCAAACTACAAATGCTACTCTACTGTTATGCTTGCTCCCTATATTGACTCAAGTGTTGGAGAGTTCCCTTTTGGTCTCCCGGTGTCTCTATGGTGGCAATGAGGGACAACACAAGTTTTGTTGAGTTAGATCAATCCCATCATTTCAAGTATCTCATTGATTGTGTAAAGTTTTGCGAATTGATGCATGATCATTTTTCAAATTCAGTGATAAAGATTTTGCCTCATCAACATTTTATCGCATCGATATTGAAATTAAGAGTAGTATTATTTGAAAACCTTTACACTACGTACCATCTATAATTTAATTTTTAATATTCAAATTTCAACATTTATCTTTCGAATCAAATTATGCAATGTAGATAGTATGTTGTAAAGGCTTTCAAATAGAATTAGTTTCAAACAAAATAGTCAACATAACTTATTGCCCTAAGATCAACGAGTGTGATCAGTTCAGTTTGGTTAGGTTTATGACATATTTAATCGAATAGGTCTAAGTCTATTTTGTAATTTTGAAAACCAATACAAACCGATCCATCCAGAAAATTGGGACTTTTACAAGTTTGATTTGGTTTTGGGCTTTTTGTTGTGTAGTTGGTTTTTTTAACCCAAATGAATTTCTTTTACCATGACAGAGTCCAAGACTTTTTTTCAAAAACACCATGTATATAACTACAAGAAATGAATAAAAATGTACTTATGAAAAATGAGTTTATCTATATATATAATGTAGTCTTATACTTATAACATATTATATATGTAATCATATAACTTAATATATAAGGATAATTGATAAATAATAACTCAATATTAATACCCATGTTTAAGAGTAGGTTTATATCAATAAAGCTTAAATAATAGGATAAAATATCATGTTATATTAATTTTATAATATGTATAATATATATAGCATATAATATATATAATATAAAAATACTATTTTTTTTTATAGTGTTTGGTCTCTATTTTCGTGATTTTCAATCCAAATCAGTTTTCAAATCACAAAAACCAGAACCAAACCAATTTTGAATCGATTTTTATTCTTAAAAATCAAAACCGACTAAACCAATGTAATTGGACCGAATTGATTCGGTTCAATCGGTTTTTTCTTACACCCTTAAGCATCAATGAAGTATGTCAAGGTGTCTTAAAATGAGAAATTTGAAATTGCTAATAATAGAGATGAAGGATTTAAAGACGAAGAAAAAGAATTAAACTTTTGAAGACTTGAAAAATGAATGTCAAACGTAGACATTAACATTCTCTCTTTTTTGTTTGTCCCTAATCAAGTTTCATATATATATATATATATATAACCAAGATCTAAAGCCAATAACCCCTATCCATTTTCCATAAATGAAAGAGCTTAAAGTGATTTTTTTTTTGGCAACCGATTTAGTAAACTATGACATTAATACGATTAAAAGTTGTAATAGATTGCGTTGTGCTGCACTTTGTCGGTCTAGTTTGGTTAAAAGAGATACCCACTTCTTTTTCCTTAGTTAGGATAAGTGCTAACATCAGAAAATAACATCCGGTAGATGGTCTGATACTCCGGCGAACAACCGTTAGTAGCTATGAAGGCATATGAGAATCACATACCACTATTGGTGAAAAGATATTTGTTGGATTTGCAAGACCCAAGGCTGTTGATCCTATTTTTGCCACGCGTGGTGGCAGAACACGCACCTTGACGCGACAGCTCGTGGATCTCACGTGCTACTTAAATGGATGCGATTTTTCTTGAAGCCAATAGATTGGTAGTTGGGGAGTCTTGTGGAGCTACGCATGACGATCGAAGATGATCGTAAATCAGTATATCAACCCATCTCCGTGCTCTTTCTGGACAATAAAGGGACAAACTAGACAAAAGCTGATGGACAGTGTTAGAAAGTATTGAAAGGAAAGATGGAGGAGTAGCTAAAGCTCCCACCCCCCTCGGTGGGCATAAGGATGATCTTTAGGAGATAGTTTTGAAAAAAAGTCTTAAATCTCCCACTACTTTTAACATTCTCCCTTTTAATTTGCGGTATTTATAGGATAAGTTATTGCAGAAATGGCAGATATAAACATACCCAATTTCGAGGTGGTGACTTTCCAAGAAAACAAATTAAACAGTGATGGCTGAAGTAGTGCCAATGCCAAGATAGAATGGAAACTAATGGTGACATCTGACAGTAACAGAAATAAATATGGCTCACATTTTTGTTGTGACTTTACTAGAAACCAACAAATTGAAATTAACTACATAAGCAATATCTTCTAAACAGATACCAATACAAAGTAAATTTGTTCTTATTGAGCCCTAAATCTAGTTACAATCAACTTGTTAGTTGACTGATGAAACAATCACAACACAATAACTTTTTCAAATATACAATGTTTATCAACTACTTCTGCTGATTATTGGGACTGAACATGATACATTTCAGTGTACATTAAGTTAAAAACTAAGCACGCACTCATTATATTGACAGACAAAGTTCGTGCACAATTGAATCACCAAGTTCCTTCTTTGGACATCCTTAGAAAATGAGTCAGAGTGATACTTGGGAGCTCAGCAGCACTCTTTTTCTTCTTTGTTATCCTTGTCATCTTCGATGACCCTGCATCTTTGGACTCTTTAACTGTCACTGAGACCAAGTTGTAGAACTGTTCAAGGACAGAAGTCATGTGTATTAGATAAGGAGAAAAATACTAACACGAGCACTTTAATGTCAAACTTTAGACCAATCTTTTGATAAGTTATCAACTGAATCATTGTGTTACATTATTTATAGGAGGTTGATGATGTTTTCTATATCTAGCAACTACTTTAAGTCTTGGCAAACATTAAAATCACCATAAGTTTTTTGCTCTTTTAGTTCTAAAAATAATATCCTCTAATAGTAATTGACTCGATTGTAGATTTTCTTCCAAACAAATTGTTTCTCAATGTCTAGATATATACACAGTACCCAGTTAGCCTAACATTAACTTTCAGTAGTGTAGCCAAAACCTCCATGTCTACAGCATGAAACAAACTGCCCCAATCCAGAATGATGGTATTTGGAAACTTACCTCACAGACTCCATGTAGCAATAATCTATGAAAAGGATCTTGAACCCGTAGCACAAGAATATCCCCATCTCCACTATCTGTGATGAAGGCTCGTATACACTCCTAAAAGGGGGAAAATTAAAATAGCTATTAATAACAACAAACCATATTGGTTGGTTGGCAAAGAATTTAAGTGCCAGAAAGTTCAATCCACAATATTGAGATGTGCTGAAATTAAAATAGCTCAGAAAATAAAATAAAAGAAAACAAGCAAGAACCATTAACAACTACCGAATCTAGGTCTGAGTAACAGTGGGATATTCAGTTGTGTCATATGGCACAGGCAGACAGCCCAGCCAAGCAATCTACTTTCACATTTAAGAAATAAGAAAATCAGTAATAAATCAAAACAAAATTTTCTTCCCAGATAAGAGGCATGTAGTTATTAGTAGACACTGATGATATTCATTTATTTAAAACACGAGCCAAGGATATTTATAAAAAAAAAAGTTATATCATTGTATTTCATTAATTCAATATACCTCGTAGCCCTCAATAAGTTCTGAAAGAAAGCTACGCCGAAGTGCCTCTCTTGTTCGACAGTTAACTCTATGCCATGCATTCAAGACAGCCATCTTATCAGCATCAACACGACCTGGCTTTTTCGATGGTGATCTTTCTAAAGCATCAATAATGGTAGCCTAGCCAAATAAATAATGAAATAATAAACATTTGCTGGAGTTGAAGCATGTTACCACATAGCATGCCAAAAATGACAACAAACAAAACAAGCTTCAATCCAAAGTTGATCAAAAGTTTTTTTAGAAGTAACATACAAAAAGCTAGAGTATGCAAAGCATTTCCAAGATCTAAAAATACATTAGCTAATACTATCCATAACTTATTGAAATATTGAAAATTACAAAGGACAAAAAGCTTTCTCAACAGAATTTTTGATTAAAAAAATGGAACCGAGATGTTCATAGGTGATGGAAGCAAAAAGACCTCTTTATCCATGTCTATATTCCTAAATTTGTCCCATTCTCCAACATTTGTCATGCAAAATGCTGACAATGGTACCTCATCACCTGTAAAACAAATTTCAGATCAATATATATTATGAGACTTGACAGGACAATAATGGCCATAAAGAGACTGTTGCAAAGTGGGTGTTTGTATGTTTAACCTCAGTTAAAATTACCAATGGCCAAGAGGTTTACCAATATAAATACAAGACTTGACACTTCTGCGTGTTTTTGTGTTCGGTCCCAGTTAAAAGTACCAATGGCAAAGAGTTTTACCAAGAAAAAGTAAAAGACTTAATACTTTAATTAGTAGGCATTAATTAGTTTTTGTCTAGTACTTACTATAACTAAAATGATATCTCTAGCTCGATTCTCACCTTAGGGAAAGTCTTAGGAGGTGCTACTATAACTGTATAATAGTTTCATGGTCAGAACTTGTTGAGGCTTAATCAAAGGCCCAAAATGGTATTGATTTCCCATCAAGACTAAAGAAAAACAAAAGAGATGGTTTCTTTCAGAGATATAATTACCCCAAGGTGGGGGTGCAAACAAGCCTCTAATCTCTTCTGCATTTAAACAGGGAACAAGTTCCATGAGAAGACGGTCATTTAACCATCTGCGAGACCGACGGTTGCTAACCTGCAACAAGTAAAACAATAATAATATTAATTAAAGATCACATGACTTGAAACCTTCCAACGGGATCAACGAATAAGTTTCCAAAGATCACCGATAACCAAGCCATAGGATTGAAAATAACCAAGTCACGATTTAAACAAGTAAACACCAACAATGTCTGGATTTGAAAAAACAAGCAGTAGGGACAATTGTAACTGCTACATTCCCAAATCCTTCATTATCAATGAAGTAAAACAAGCAAGAGTTTTTTCCGTGTGAAGAATCATTGGAACTTCTTAACCTACAGAAGGATCATTAGCAATAGAAGGAATATGTTCGCTACTATCCGTTGAATATAAGAAACTGTAATTTAACAGTTGGAATACGCTAGATGCCTCCATTGGAATGTGCATAAGTTAATGAGAGTTCTTTTTTTTTTTTTTTTTATAAAATTTAAAGAAAGGGCCACCATAAATAGAGAACTCATATACCAATTAGGATTGTTTGGAAATAATTTTTATCTCATCCCATCTCATTTCATTCTCAAACATCACTCAATCACAAACACTTTCAAACTAATCATTTCAACTTTTCTAAACTAATCATTACAACTTTCCTAAACTTACAAACAAAACACAAAAATAATTAAATTTTTTCAAATTTCAAAATAAAAATTTGTTTTGATAAGTAAAATTTTCAAAACAAAAATTATATCCTAACAATATTTGAACTTTAAAATATTTTTTATTCAACTTTTTCTCTCTCCTTTCTCAAACCCAATAAATACTTAAGTCAAACTATCACTACTATTTAGGGGTGTAAACCAATGCGTCGGCGTCGGTTTCGGCGCCAAACCGAAACCCCACCGACTTGGGAAAACGTTGCTTACAACCGGCCAAAACCGATCGACTAGGGGAGAGAGAACCGATTCCATCGGTCTCGACTAGCGTCGGCGAGGTCTTTGGTCCGCCGTAGGCGTCGTTTGTGACGGAGGAGCAGCGTCTGTGACTCTGCTATGGAAGTGCGACGAAGCTCTGGTAGACGAAACCCTAGAGCTTGACGAAGAAGACGACGAAGAAGGAAGGAGGGCGAGTTGGTTTAATGCCATTTTGGAACGGCGCCGTGCCGTTCCACTAAATGTTTTTCCCATCTAAGGGTATTAAATGATGCCGTTTCACTTTAATGAGTGAAATGGCATCATTTCTTTACAGGTAGGAAAAAAAAAAAAGGTTACCGCTGATGTCGGCCGGTTCAACGGTTTTCCCTAGGGTCGAACCGCGAACCGAACCGGCCGACGTCGGTTCCTATATTTTTAACTCGAACGCCGACCGGTTCTTTGCCGGTTCCAGCCACCGGCAGTCAATCTCCGTCGGTTTAGGCCGGTTTATCGGTTTGGTGTACAGCCCTACTACTATTTACAAACCATCCTACTACCATTCACAAAATTCTCATCTCATTCCCCAAGCATCCTTACGGGCCAGTAGACTAATTTCATCCAATCTAAAGATTCCATGTTGGAAGATAGACTACAAATTTCGACACAAAATGGTATTGGACAGGCAATCATTAAATCAATAAATAAATAGGACGAAAGTGTTCTTTCTTTTAGTCTATATCAAGTTATAGAAAATCTAAAATCTTTTCCAAGAAACATTTGGGAAAAAATAAGAAGAAAGAAAATACATATAATAGAAAATTACCGTTCCCGTCAAGCTCTCAAGAAACTCGATCTTCTTCTCAATTGACATCCCATGGGACTTTGCATTCTCTCCTGCACAAAACAACTAAAATACTAAAATTTCTAACGGAAATCCAATTAATATAGAAAGCAATAAAAAGACAACAATAACATCTGGGTACTCCAGAAAAACTACGAACCAAACAAATAGAAAAAACCCAAATCTCCTCGGAGAGCATTTCAATTATTCACACGACAACCAAGGCAAATTATAAAACTTTACAAATCGTACTCTGTATAGCCATCTATATTTCAATTGCTTATACAAACACAAGAGAGACAGAAAGGGGGTACCTTTCCGAGGGTCAAAGAGAGAGGATGAAAGGAGAAGGTCATCATCTCGCTGAAGAACCTGAGGGGTCTCCATGATTGGCTGATTAATTATGAAACAGATCTGGAGCTCTTGTATTCTGGGTGCGTGGATTTGTGCGTTGGGTCAGGAGTTTTGAGTAGCAGAGAACAAAAAGCGACAAGACTAGGACGTTAAACAGAACCTCAGAAATATAGAAGAACAGAGACGAATATTATGTTGAATATACTTTCTTTGTTGTCCGGTGTTTAATAGCTTTAATCTAAGGTTGAGGTGAATTCCTTGCTTGCTTGTTTAGTTTTCTCTTTAAATAAATTTAAAAAAAAACATTTTTTGAAGGATTTATCATTAAAAATAAATAAATAAATAAATAATCTGTTAGGAATATACTAAAATTGATTGTTACACTTGTGCAAACGTTTTACAATCTTTTTAAAATAAATAAACAAACACGATATTTATATAAAAATTATTTTTTTATAATTAATAACTTTTTTTTAAGCAAGTGTCCTATATCACTATATATATGGCTTTAAACTAATTTAAAATAATAAAATAATATTTATAATTGTGGTTATAAATGTCATAAATTATTTTAAAAAATTAATTAAATAAAAATTTATATAACAAATATTAATTTTTTAATAATAAATTTCATATTTTTTTTAAATAATTATATAATAATTATACACTTTCACAATTATACGTAGCAATATTCAAACAGAAAAGGTCAAATGTGAGGCGTTTACTTGGTTGTCTTATATTGAAAGAAGGGCTATTACGTCGACGCAACGCGGTTGCTCAACATGCGTACGATACTCTCCCTATATTTACTTAAAATTATTTGGATGAGTGCTTCAAAGATAAATTAATATTGGGGGGGGGGGGGGTGGAGAGAGAACAAATGGTTTGGTAATAAGCGAAGAGCACAGGTGTGTAAAAGTAAAATTATCCTTCATTTTATGTAGAGTTATAAAATAATTGTAATTATAAAAATAATTGAAGAATTAACCGGACCGACAAAAAACCAATTAATTTCGATAGGTTCTCAATTGGACCGGTTTGGCATCACCTCAAAAAGTTTGAGAAATTAAGGAATCAATTTAGTCCAAAACCAAAGTTTATACCTGAGTAATGTTACGTGTATTTATATTTTTATTTGTAAAAATATTTATAAAGACTCATTTTATCAGTTTTATTTTAAATTTTAAATTTTATAATTTTTAACTTCTTACGTGAAGAAGTAAATTTTTCTTAAATATAGTTAGAATTTTTCTTATATTATTAAGACAGGGTTTCCTGAAGATTAGGTTGGTGGAAGTTACCCATATAAAATATTGTCATGCCTCCCCTAAATATGCGACAGACACATGTGCAAGTGACATAAGACATATCTTTAACTTGAGTTTTTTTAAAGAAACATGTGTTTTCACATGGTCAAAGGTCACACGTCATTTTTATAATACCTCCAATTCAATTTGGTGGAAACTTTTATCCACATTAGTATATGTTATAAAAATGATTTAAAGTTGTACTTTTATGGTGTTAAAAGGACCAAAGCATCATTTTTTTTTAAAGTCATATGCCAATGATTCAAATCGATTAGTTGTTACGGTTTTATTTAGGTATATTGAATTAGACATTGTTTGCCCATATTTTGAATTGGATAATGCTATTTGAACCGATGCTTTATCAATTTTTACTTTTTTACTTTTTTTTTATTGATTAAGTAAGTGAATATTATTGAGTTTATGTAATTTTTGTTAAAAACAATATTTAAAGATGTTAAAAAAATAATAAAAGCAAAGCACAAATATATATATATATATATATATATGAAATATACTTATCGGTTAGATTATTGGTCCATGTAATATCATCTTTTGACTTAAACTTGGATCAAAAGGCATTCTAGACTATTCTATAGACAGGGGATACTTGTCCAACTTTACCTCTCATTTATATAATTATATGTTTAGGTTGATTTTTGAATGGCTGAGAAATCTTGGATGTTGGAAATTTGAACCTCTTAAATTTATCCTCATAGAAACTATCATTTGCAGGCATAACAAAAAAAATAAAAGAATAATAATAACACAAGATTTTACGTGGAAACTCTAAAACTGTATAAAAAACCACAAGGCCTAGAGAAGAAAATTTACTATGTGAAAAATTGTTACAATCACACAATTTTTCTCGTCATCCAAAACACACCCACAAAACTTTCCTCACTAGCAAAACTTTAACTCACACCTCTTTCCATTTTACAAAAATAGATAACAGAAGAATTTAACTAGAGTCAAAAGTTACTAACTAAGTTTTCAACTAGTTCACTTAAACTAAGAGGTTAAGCTTATTATTTATAACTCAG
Source organism: Carya illinoinensis (assembly GCF_018687715.1). Taxonomy (NCBI): domain Eukaryota; kingdom Viridiplantae; phylum Streptophyta; class Magnoliopsida; order Fagales; family Juglandaceae; genus Carya; species Carya illinoinensis. Next base: position 14,409,254 of record NC_056759.1, on the reverse strand, counting down.
TGCCTATGCCCTTTACTTTAATCCCATCAATGTGGAACTAAAAAATGAGCAATAAGTCAACAATTTCCACTTTGTGACTTTGACAAGTCCCCCAGTCAAGCTCCACCTCAATGAAAATCTTCATAACTTTTACTATCATGTTTCACCATAAAAGCATACCCACTTAGAATAAACAAATTCCAAACATTTCATTTCAGCCCATGTTGAAAAACAACCTTACTGAAAAATTATGATGTTACTTCCACGTTTGGCTCTCCTAGAAGTTCATCAGCTATCGACATGAATTTCCACTACACACCCTGCATCAATGCGAAACCAATACCTGTTTGACAACTTGTGGACCCGTTAACGTTAACACATCCTCTATCATTACACGTCCATTTTTCTATGGAGAGAGACACAACGTTAGCATCAATACCAGTATCTCCATTTACTGACTTGAAGCCACTTGCTGAATCCGCTCCTTGTACTAATCGTTTCACCAGTCGCTAGTATCACTGCTGACTTCAGGGGTTGATTTGCCTTTCAACGCCTTGTGTAAACTAATTTCTCCACTTCAAATCTAATAGGATTTGAAGCCCTAATGCCTAATATTGTTTTGATTAATTTACCGTAGAAATGAATAATACCTCGCTAAGTAAGTTCCTAGGAAAGATTGGAGGGTCACAATGGATACGTTTGAAATTTTCAATCTCCTTCACAGAACCTCTTTAGACTATACATATCCACACTTTCACACCAAAGCTCCACCCCATAAAAAGAATCTAGTGGCCCTGATACCAATTGTTAGGAATTTGGACCTCCCAAATTCACCCCTCTAAGAATTACCCTTTGTAGGCATAATAAGAAAAATAGAGAAATAATAACAATATAAGATTTTACATGGAAATTCCAAAACAGGAGAAAAAAATCACCAGGCCCAGAGAAGAAAATCTACTATATTAAAAATTGTTACAATGACACAATTTTTCTCCTCACCCCAAGCACGCCTACAAAACTTTCCCCACTAACAAAATTTTAACTCGCACATTTTTCCATTTTACAAAAATAGACTGCAGAGAAATTTAACTAGAGTCAAAAGTTACTAGCTAAGTTTTCAACTAATGCACTTAAACTAAGAGGTTAAACCTCTTATTTATAACTTAGGGCCTATGCCATTTACATTAATCCCACCGATATGTGACTAAAAAATGAGCAACAAGTCAACAATCTCCACTTTGCAACTTTGACTAGTCCCACAGCCAAACTCCACCTCAATAAAGATCTTCATAGATTCCGCTATCATATTTCACCATAAAAGCATACCCACTCAGAATAAACCAATTCCAAACATTTCATTTCGGCCCATGTCGAAAAACAACCTTGCTGAAAAATTATGATGTAACTTCCACGTTTGCCTCTCCTAGATGTTCATCAGCCATTAACATGAATTTCCACCACACACTCTGCATCAATACCAAACCAATGCCTGTTTGACAACTTGCAGACCCGCTAACATTAACACATTTACTTCTATCATGACAACTTTAGGAATTAATAATATGCCATGAGGATATACATTGTTGTGAAAAACGATGACAATAAAGTGAAAGTAAATATGAAAAAAGAAAACAATCACACACAACACAAGATTTATGTGGTTTGACAAATTGTCTACGTCCACGGGAGCTGCAGAGGATATTATTATTGAGAAATATCAAACTATAATGATGGATCAATCACTGTATGTCTACAGTGTTTCTACCGTACGGTCATATGATATAATAATAATATATATAGTCAAATGGCGGAAAAAATGCATGTTCGTTCAAGCGGCGTGTCGAGCACGCGTCGAACGAACTTCTTTCCGCATCCGCTCGAACTCACTGTCGAGCTAACATCGAGCGTTCGAATCTGCCTGATTTCGCTCGAGCAGCTAATGCCTCTGCTCGAGCGGTGTGGACCAGACTCCACAGTACTCAATAATACATGTCCATTTTTCCATAAAGAGAGACATAACGTTAGCATCAATACCAGTATCTCTATTTACTGACTTGAAGCGACTTGTCGAATCCACTCCTTGTACTAGCTGTTTCACCAGTCGCTAGTATCACTGCTAATTTCAGGGGTTGATTTGCCTTTCAATGCCTTGTGTAAACAAATTTCTCCACCTCAAATCTAATAGGATTTGAAGCCCTATTGCCTAACATTACTTTGATTAATTTACCGTAAAAATAAATAGTACCTCGCTAAATAAGTTCACAAGAAAGATTGGAGGGTCACAATGGACATGCTTGAAATTTTTAATCTCCTAGACAGAATCTCCTTCAACTATACATATCCACATTACCACACTAAAGGTCTACCTATAAAAAGAATCTAGTGGCTCTGATACCAATTGTTGAAAATTTAGACTTTCCAAATTTACCCCTCAAGGATCTACCCTTTGCAGGCATAATAAGAAAAATAGAGAAATAATAATGACACAAGATTTTACGTGAAAACTCCAAAATAAGAGAAAAACCACTAGGCCCAGAGAAGAAAATCTATTATGTGAAAAATTGTTACAATCACACAATTTTTCTCCTCACCCAAAACACACCCACAACGCTTTCTCCACTAGCAAAACTTTAACTCACCTCTTTCCATTTTACAAAAATGGACAACAGATGAATTTAACTAGAGTCAAAAGTTACAAGCTAAGTTGTCAACTAATGTACTTAAACTAAAAGGTTAAGCCTCTTATTTATAACTCAGCGCCTATGCCCTTTACTTTAATCTGACTGATGTGGGACTAAAAAATGAGCAATAAGTCAACAATCTTCACTTTGCGGTTTTGACTAGTCCCACAGCCAAGCTCCACCTCAATGAGGATTTGAATAGTTTCTGCTATTATGATTTACCATAAAAGCAAATCCACTCAAAATAAACCTATTCCAAACATTTCACTTTGACGCATGTCAAAAAACAACTTTACTGAAAAATTATGGTGTAATTTTCACGTTTGGCTCTCTTGGAAGTTCATCAGCCATCGATATGAATTTCCACCATACCCTACATCTATGCTAAACCAATGTCTGTGTACAAATATGTGGGCCTACTAACATTAACACATCCTCTATCATGACAACTTTAGGAATTACCAACATGCCATGAGGATTTACTTGTCCATTTTTTCATGGGGAGAGACACAGCGTTAGTATCGATACTTGTATCTCTATTTATTGACTTGGAGCCACTTGCCAAATTCGTTCCTTATACTAGCCGCTTCACCAGTTGCTAGAATCACTGCTGACTTCAGGGGTTGATCTGCCTTTCAACGCCTTGTGTAAATCAATTTCTCCACTTCAAATCTGATAGGATTTGAATCCCTACTTCCTAACATTACTTTGATAAATTTACCGTAAAAATAAATAGTCCCTCACTAAGTAAGTTCCCAGGAGAGATTGGAGGGTCACAATAGACATGCTTGAAATTTCCAACCTCATAGACATAACCTCATTTGACTATACATACTCACATTATCAGACTAAAGCTGTGATGCCCCCAAATCCCCACGCACGGACACAAGAAAATCGAGACGTCCGGATGATGACATCACGAGTCACCACCCTATCAACGAGTGTCAAGTGTGTGTATAAGCAACAAATGTACACGAGAAACACGTAGCGGATAGCAAAGTCATATAACTAAGTACCAGAATTTTTCTTAATTTAATACAAAGTTGTTCATAACATACATAATAAAATATTAAAAAACACAAATATAGTTTCAAAGCCAAATACAAAACATAACCCAACTCAGAACTCCGGCGGAGCCGCATCCTTGGGCTCAGCCTCCTCCTCCTTCTCGAACTCTGCACCAAAATCTACGGTACCAAAAATAGTGCTGCAGGTAAGTAAAAACCAAACACCACTAGATAAAAGCATATTAAAACTCAAACAATATGCATGAAGAATGCCAATGCATGAAACTCATAAAACCATATTTTTTCACGCACGCCAAAAATCCCATTTGGCCCAAAAAAACATATCCTTTAAACATAACCTCGCCATTATTCTCGATAATGGCTCAAAAACCAGACCGTCAGAGCACTGTAGGCGGGAATCACAGGTGGGACTCTACCACCATCCATGCTCACCACCGTCCCTACGTGAGCGGCGTAGGGGGGAATTACAGGCGGGACTCTACCACCATCCCTACGCGAGCACCGTAGGCGGGAATCACAGGCGGGATTCTACCACCGTCTCTGCTTACCACCATCCCTACGCGTGCACCGTAGGCGGGAATCACAAGCGGGACTCTACCACCGTCCCTGCTTACCACCATCCCTACACGTGCCTCTGACTCAAACCAATCAGTACAACCGTTCACATATATCATAATTCATTTCTCGCTTACAAGCTCAGCTTTCATTTTTTTCAAACATATGTACATGCATGCAACTACATGAAAAAATCCGGTTTTCCTTTTTAAACATGAACATGCGTGCACTATACAAAACAAACATCAAGGCACAAATATCTCAAAAAAACATCAACATCAACCCAACAACTCCGTCCTCAATCCATCCGACCCCCAAACTCCTCGGATTCAGTCTGGAATCAACTAACCAATCCAATAATTATTGTAAGAGCAAAATATATTTATATCTAAACGTAGAGTTTGGAAAATACTTACAGCGCTATACGGTATTTTTCGAAAGCTTGCGGCATTGCAAATGGCGGAAGAAAAGTAACGTAACAGTGTAATTTACACTGTGGCCGTGGGTAATAAATTACTCACTTTCGAACGGGGACAAACCAAGGCACGAAATTGATAGGGAATGGCCTTGAGATATTTATGAAGGTAAAGGAAACGAATTTTGGCCATGGGTGGTGGTGGAAATGGCGGTGGAGGAGCTTAAAGGGGCTGAACGGAGTTAAACTCGTGGGAGTTGCTCCGGCAATGGATCGAGGCCGAAAATGGGTGGGTTAGGTCGGCAAGAGGTAGGAGAAGAAGCTGTGAAGAGATGGTGGCCGGAGGTGGTGCGACGGCGCCGGAATCGGTGAAAAAACGTGTGACTTGGAGGAGCTCGTAGTGGCTAACGGTGGCTCGGATGGAGGTGAAACTTGGTGGGGATGTTCACCGGTGAGAGGGGAAGAAAACTGGGTGGGTGGTGTAGGCCACGCCGCCGGCGAGCGGCAGTTCTGGGCTGCGAAAGCAACTGGCGACAGGAGAGAAAAACAAGGCTAGTGCCGTGACTTCCAGCTGTGCGTGGCGGCTAACGACTGGTCCGATAGCTCTAAAAATTGGTGGAGATGATCTCTGGTGGGAGGGGAAGAGAATGGTGGGGGTGGTGTACTATGCGGTGGCCGGACGGCAACGCACTGTGCTGGTAAACAGGCAGCGATGGGAAGGAGAAGGAGAAGGGGGCTGCACGGGAAGAGAGAAAACGGGAAAGAAAAGAAGAAGAAAAAGAAAGAAAAAGAAAAAGAAAAGACGAGGGAAAAGAAATGAGGTCCAATCCTCACTCCGGGATTCAAAAACTGATCCTCCGGAAACGATTTTAAAAACTGTAAAACGACTAAATAAATTAAATACGACATCAATTAAATTAAAACCAATTTAAAACACATTAATTTAAAATAAATAAACCAATATATTAATTTAATTAAAAACAACCCTTCAGTGAAAAATACACGTAAAAGCGGGTCATCACATCCTCCCCCCTTAAAAATAAATTTCGTCTTCGAAATTTGCAAGATCAACCATCAGCGCCAAAAAGATACAAGATACAACTCTGAACCTAATTGGGAGATACATACCATCGACAACTCCCAAAAAATCCAAAGGTTATTATCTTCACACCATAAATTACTAATATCAACGACGTCTCTGCTTTACCTTCCAAACTTTCATACCATTCCAACTTTGGTAACCTAATAGCCACTTCCAAAGTTAACCATCAATAAACGAAATTGCACGACCAAATGATTAATTTCCCATTAAAACTTTGAATCACTACTAATTCTTCAAAATCAACACAAAATTTGAACTTCTAAGAATCTCCAAAAATCATGCTTTCGCGCGCACTCTGATAACTCACCAAAATACATAAAGGCCATATCCTCAAAAATTAATATCATGAAGTACAAGCTCAATCCACACCTAATCACAAGAAAACCTTTACCACATTTCCATAGAGAATCATTTACTTTCAAAAACCACAAATCTCCACTCATTCCTCAGTTGGCCATCGCTGTCCTAAACGAAAACCAACATTCCGCAAAAATACATCCATTGATTGATGACAGAAACCAGTACTAATCAACCTCCGGGCCCCAATTTGAAAACACAAAACATCATCCCAAAATACACGTCTCTTCTAAAGATAAGGAACATCTCCAAAAGGCCCAAGTCCTTCCCGGCCAACCAACGAAAGCGTCCATAACCTCTATCCGATATCCCACATTTTAAGCTCATTACCTATATTTTAAATAACATCTAATTTTGCAATAACTAACTCACTATAAACTACCATTGACTTCACCTAGACATAATCAAAACGCTCTTGATAACTCACCCACCTACTTGTACTATCAAAACTTTAGTTTTAGCACAACTAATTCCTTCAATAGCACTTCACAAAAACATCTCAAGACAGGCCATACTGTTAAAATCTTCAATCCATCAAAACTATTAAACAACACTCATGGATCTTAATGCTTTATTACTTCATACATATGATTATGCTACTCATCATTAATGCACAAGTTTCAACTTCCAAGATTTATTACTTCATACACCACACATGGTGACCTAACGATCTCCTTTCGAGTTAAATAACCATATCCCCAATTCTCCCAACTAGATACTTGATCTCCAAAGAAAAGTATAGTCTCGCCAATTTAAATTCCTATGACTCCAAGTTACAATTAATTCTCAAGATAAACATAACAGTCGTTTCAAACCATCATCCCAATGGGTAACCCGTTTTGACTACACATTCCGTTCAACTTACCAAACAACTCAAAGCCAAAATCTTTTGAATTAATATTACCACACAGATTCCTCTTCAACTTCTACCAAGCCAAAAATAGATGAGACTAGGACCAGCACTCCCCGAAATTCATAACACTTACCATTACTACTTATCTATCTCATGTACTCTTAGCCAATACCACAAATCATTCAAACGTACAAGTGATCCATTATCACATTTCTATCACCTGGACTTATATCCTCAACTCAACAAGAATCATTCCTGAATCTACTCAACTTGTATCCTTAAATCAGCAACTAACCATTGCTTAAAGTTTGGTACCGAGAATGACCTTAAACCTGCTAAGAATCCATTCCCAAAAGTCTATGGATCATATAGCCTCAAATTCAATCGTATTAAATACCAACACAAAATCTACTATTTCCAACACCCTGATGGACCTATATCTTTCGAGCCAATAGAATCATTTCCTAAAATCTGCCACTACAACCTCGGGTTAACAATAATTATTTTCTAAACTAGCTCGATATCTTCAATCCTCAAAGAAATCTACTCTAGAAAAATTCTCATATCAATAACTCAACTTCAAACAACCCCATTTTAATGGTTACAAACTAATCACTCACTAGAATAGATCAAGCTATAACACTAAGTCTGTAAAACTAAGAACTCAATTTTTATTATAATTCAGTCCTTCAAATCTGCAATTCTAAGACCTTAAATCAAATCAGAATCATTTTCCGGAACTTCTAAGATCAAAGAACTTACATCCCATAAAAGAAAAAAAAATTGACTCCCAATTCTTTCAAATTTTAAAACATTACTAGATAATAAATCATTTTTTGAAATTCTCAATATTGGTGGCTTTAATCCAAAACATTCACCTTAAAAGCTTGTAAAATCTAAAGTCCTAATTGCTACCAAATTACTCATCCGAATCACGAAATCTACAACTCGAAATTTAATTATTCCCCCCTAAAGCTTGTCGAACCTAAAACCTTAATTACCATAAACTTATTTTCCTAAAATCTATAAGGCCCCAAACTTTAAAACTTTGATGAAACTTCATAAAATCTAACATCGAAATTTGTTGAACTTACAACTTACTACGTTATAGACCATTTCATAAACTCCACGGAACTAAAGAACTCAATTATTCTACTTCCCTAAAAGATCACCCAGATCATGCCATTCTCTCCAAGCCTCGATAATATATATATATATATATATAAAAGAAAACAAAACCACACAAGGCATTCATCACGAAAGATTAGATTAGACCCATACCTGCCATGACTCCAGCATTTTGAGTCTCCGTAATCTTGCCTCCAATGGTACCAGGAGTCAGTGCGTACATTCGAGCCCGAACCAATTGCCTCTGGTTAGCTCTACCACTGCGACGAGCTTCACGACTTTCTTGAACTCGACTAGGGCATTCACGAGCAAGATGCCCCGTCTGACCACATTCAAAACATTGGTTACTACCCAGACGACACTCACCTTCGTGAGCTCCATTACATCTTCCACAAATTGGCACTCGTCCTCCCATACGCACTCCCGAGGTTGCTAATGGTCGAGTCCCGATCCGCTGAACAAACTTCTGAGGTAAACCCGAACTACTTCCTTCACCAGAAAAATTCCGCCTCTTATGTTTTGGAAGGGAGCTCATTCTCAAATTATTCTCTCGCTCCACAAGAGTGACTACATCCATTAAATCCTAAAAAGTGGATATCCAGTGGCTGACCACCATACGGCGTATATCAGGACGTAGACCCTCCTGGAAACGCTCGGCTCGCATTTCCTCTGTGGAGATGAGGTTGGGAGCAAATCGCCCAAGTTCTATAAATCTTCGGGCGTACTATTCCACTGTCATGCTCCCTTGGACCAAGTTTGAGAACTCTCTTGCTTTTTGCTGCCTCACTGAAGCGAGAAAGAAGCGATCATTAAACTCTTTTTTGAAGCGCTGCCAGGTCACAGTGGTGAAAGACCCCAGTTCTGATTCCAGCATTACTCTCTTGGTATCCCACCACTCAGAAGCAGTGCCTTGCAACAGATAGCTGTCATAGAGTACTTGTTGCGCCTCAGTGCAACCACACACCTCAAAAGTTCTTTCCAAGTCTCTGACCCACTTTCCAGCTTGAAGTGGATCCTCTTCTCCAGTGAAGTGTGGAGTTCTATGTGCCAGAAAGCGCTCATAGGTGCATCCAGCTTGCACCATGCCACTAGGCCCTCCTGGGTATAGCCAAGGCCCACCCTGATGTGGCCAAGGACCTCCTTGTTGTGGCTAATACTAATATATAGCTATACTAATAGTCTAATATTAATACTATTACTATTATATAGTCTATTACTATTATATAATCTAATATAGTTTAATATTAGTTATATAGCTATAACTAATACTAATATATATACTAATACTAATAGTCTAATATAGACTTATAGACTTATAGTATTAATACTATATTGCATTGCTATATTCTTTAATTTATTATGTATAACTATGTAGTGTATTATATATATATATATAGTCTATTATATTAATAAAATTTAAATTGTATGACCTAATACTAAATACTAATAATCTAAAACTATATTACTATTAGTATTATACTTTAAGTCTATGTATAATTTTATAAATTAATATATAAATCATTATACTAAATAATCATATATAAAATAATGATATAATAACACTAATACTAAATTAATATATTAATACTATCAATATAGTCTATCAGTAATATAGTTATAATAAAACAAACTCACTATAACAATTAACAAATATTAATATCATTATATGGTAGTTATAATCACTATAATGAATACTAATATTTATAATGATACTAATAGTCTAATATAGACTATAGTTATACTCATACTGATATAGTTATACTAAATCACCAATTCACCATAAGGTCCATAACTAATGCTAAGATATAACTATACTAATAGTTTACCAATAATACTATTATATTGTCTAATATATTATATAACTATAACTAATACTAATAGTTTAATATAGACTTATAGTATAAATACTAATAGTTTATTATATATATACTAATATTAATAGTCATTAATAATTATATTATTTAATATATAACTATATAGCCTATATATAAACTTATAGTATTAATATCATTATATGTAGTAGTAACACTAATACTATAATAGTTTTAGTCATTGTTTTGTATTTAATAATATAATTGTTATAGTGTTTTTAATTGTCTTATATTTATTTTATTGTACTATTTTTATTTTATTGGACACTTATTTTAAACATTTAAGTATATTTTTTCTCTATTTTAAGCCCAGCCACCATAGCCCAGCTCAACCAGCAGCCCAGTTCAAATTAGGTTAAACTAAAGAGTAAAGCCATACTAGATTTTTTTTTTCTGCTTCCAGACCATCTACTGCGCCGACTCTTCTTCTTCTTCTTCTTCTTCGACACTGGCGGCTGGACCAAGCACTGAAGCATGCTACAAGGCTCTTTCTTGATAGTTGGAGATGGTATGTTTGTCATTTATTGCATTAATTATATGTAGTTTTGTTACACAAGGACGCCTAACTTCCTAAGAAATAGCTAGTTAGAGGCTTAGAGCACTTCATTAGCTATAGCTAGACTAATCAACTTGCGTACAGAATTACGTTGAGGGACTTGTAGTTAGACTAATTAGAAAGCTTGTAGACTAAGGATTTCACAAGTTGCAGTTTTGTACATTTATTTAATATATTATTCGTAGTTTTGTATATTTATCATTTATGGCCGTGTATGTTAACTGCTAGTTCACTAATATTTTTTTTTAGTTTATTTATTTGATGAATATTATTTTGGTAGTAACCGTAGTATATTCTTGGTTAGTGAAAAAAGAAATCTATTGGAGTTTAACACGATCTGGCAATGTGATATATTTTTTCTTTGTTAGTTTATTTATTTAATGAACATTATTTTGGTAATTTGTTAAATTACTACTTGTACGTGCGTGTGGCTTAAATAATATTAATATGTTTTTTAAATTGCTTGGTCTATTATTTTATAAAGCGTGTGATTGCTAAATTGCTTGGTCTATTATTTTATAAAGTATGTGATTGTAATCTAATATTAATGCTATTTATTATTGTTACTATAGATAGATCAATTAAATGAAACACCCGGTGATGTAAGACCTTCAAAGGAAATGAGTCAAAAGACCATGGAATTAACGGCGACTAATGATCCACTTTCTCCACCCTCCAATGTAAGTAAGCCATCTAGTGGTCGTGGGAGTGGTAGGAAAAGATCTGTAGTTTGGGACTATTTTAAAAAGATTAAAATTGAAGATAATTCAAGACCTAGAGCTGCATGTAATTTTTGCGGGACTACTTATGCTTGTGATCCTAATATAAATGGCACAAAATCAATGTTACAACACTTGGAAAAAACTTGTAAGAAGTCTCCACTTAGAAAAGTGGATAGAAACCAATCTATATTAGGTTTCCAGTCTGGAGAAAGCAGTGGGGGGCTTGTATCTATTGCTTTTAGTGTTGAGACTTGTAAAGCAGCCTTAGCTGAAATGTTAGTTATTGATGAGCTTCCTTTTAAATTTGTGGAAGGGGAAGGGTTTAAGAAATTTATGCTTGTTGTGCAACCTAGATGGAATGGGATTCCATCATGTGTAACAGTTGCAAAAGATATTTTTAAACTTTATTTGAGAGAGAAAGACAAGCTGAAAAGTGCTCTTAAGGGGCAGCGAATTTGTCTAACCACGGATACATGGACATCCGTGTAAAATTTTAACTATATGTATCTCACCGCACATTTTATTGATGAAGATTGGAAAATGAACAAAAGAATTATCAGCTTTTGTAAGATGGAAAACCATAAGGGTGAGACATTGGGAAAAAAATTGATTTGAGCTTTGCGACAATTCAGCTTTTGAGCTTGCGACAATTCATGCTGCAATTAATTTGGAGTGTACGGAAGGGCCTCATAAATTGAGGACAATGGCATTTAATATGAAATTTAAATTTGAGACGTATTGGGGAAATATTGAAAAAATAAATCTTTTGTTGTATATTGCATTGATTCTTGATTCTCGATATAAAATGCGATGTCTAGATATTCTTTTTGAAGGATTCTATGAGGATAACACTTCAAAAGTTCTTATATTGTTGGATTTGGTTAAAGATACTTTGACTCGTTTATATGATAGTTATTGTGCAAATGAGGAAAGTAATGTTGGGGCACAAGATCAAACTATGAGCTAATCAAGTGAGGGATGGGCTACTACTACAAGTTCAAATCCTGGGGTAGGTGAATGTGATTTTGGATCAATGAGATCATATATTCGTTTAAAAGTTCAGATGCGGTTGGAGTCGGAGAACTCTTTGGAGAGTAAATCTGAATTGGAAAGGTATTTAATTGAAAAATGTGAAAAGAGTGATCCAAAATTTGACTTGTTGAATTGATGGAAGGTTAACAGCATTAGATGCCCCGTGCTTTCAAAAGTTACGCGGGATGTTCTTGCAGTTCCGATACTACAGTGGCTTTTGAGTCGGCTTTTAGCACAGCAAGTCGAGTACTTGATCCTTTCCACAGTAGCCTATCTCCACTTATGGTTGAAGCCCTTATCTGTACACAAAATTAGGTTCGTTCATCTTCTACCCCGTTAAACATTTTCACTTTAATGGATGATGTTGAGGAGTTTGAGAAATTTGATACATGTATGTAGCATCATTCACCTTTTCTTTAAGTGTTTTTAAAATGTATATCATATTAGTAATTTGTTTTAATTATTATGCTTTATTTTTTCCTTTTTTTATAGAGCTTATGGAAGACTTAGGGAGTTCTTCAAGACCCACTTCTTTGGTTGGAGATGATTAAATTTAAGGTAGGACAACTTGTATATTTTATTTTCTTAAAGTTTTATTTATTTATTTAATGTAATTACTAACTTTTTATTGAAATTAACTGCTTGATTTATTTTAATACAATTGCAAGGTTTGTTGAATGGATTATTGGATTTGATGGTTATGTGCATAGCTATTATTATTAGCTATTTGTTCTAGTTGTAAGGTTTTTTTATTGGATGTTCTTGTAATTTGAACTTCTAATTTAGATTTGTAATTTAGACTTGTAATTTGTTAGATTTTTGGACTTGTAATTTGTTGGACTTTTGGACTTGTAATTTGTTAGACTTTTTTATTTGTATTTTAGACTTTTGGTATTTGGATTTGTAATTTGTTAGACTTTTGGACTTGTAATTTAGACATTTAGAATTTGGACTTGTAATTTATTGGACTTTTGGACTTGTAATTTAGACTTTTAGACTTATTTTATTTCATAGTAGAATTTTTTTTTTTAAAATTGTAGATTTTATTTTTTTGTAGCAGTTTTATTTAAAGGCTTATAAGTTTAGAACATATTTTTTTTTTACACTAGATTTCACATATCAGTTTTTGTATTGTAACAGTTTTTTATATAGTAGAATTTTATTTAGATAGCATATTAACAATTTATAAGGCAGATTTTTTGTAACAGATTTTTTTTACATAAAATAATTTTTTTATAAAGCAGATTTTTTATAGCATATTTTTTTACATAGCAAATTTTTAAAACAGAATTTTTAAATCAGTTTTTTTTTTAAAACAGAATTTTTTAATGACAAATTTATATTTTATTAAAACCGAAAAACCGGACCGAAAACCGGTAAAACCAGAATACCGGTTTATAAGGAAAATATGTACGTAATCGGTTTTGAAAAATACAAAACCAGTACCTACCGGTTTGGTCCTAGATTTTGTCCAAAACCGGACCGGTTACACCCCTAATAGCTCCCGCTAATATGTTTCACCATAAAAGTATACCCACTCAAAATAAAACCAATTCTAAGCATTTCACTTTGGACCATGTTGAAAAATAACTTTTCTAAAAAATTATAGTGTAACTTCCACGTTTTGCTCTCCTGGAAGTTCATCAATTATCGATATTAATTTCCACCACACACCCTACATTAATGCCAAACCAATACCTGTATGTAAACATGTAGACCCACTAACATTAACACATCCGCTATCATGACAACTTTGAAAATTAGTAACATCTCATGAGGATATACATGTCTATTTTTTCATGGATAGAGACACAACGTTAGCATCAATATCAGTATCTCCATTTATTAACTTGGAGCCACTTACCGAATCCGCTCCTTGTACTAACCGTTTAACCAGTCGCTAGTATCACAATTGACTTCAGGGGTTGATCTACCCTTCAATGACTTGTGTAAACCAATTTCTCCACCTCAAATTTGATAAGATTTAAATACTTACTTCCTAACATTACTTGGATAAATTTATTGTAGAAATGAATTGTATTTCACTAAGTAAGTTCCCAAGAAAGATTGGAGGGTCACAATGGACACGCTTAAAATTTACAATCTTCTTGACAGAACCTCCTTAGACTATATATATCCATATTATCACACTAAAGTTCCACCCCACAAAAAGAACCTATTGGCTCTGATATCAATTATTGAAAATTTGGATATCCCAAATTCACCTCCTAAGATTTATCTTTTGTAGGCATAACAAGAAAAATAGAGAAATAATAACAACACAAAATTTTACATGGAAACTCTAAAATAGGAGAAAAAAGCACTAGGCCCAAAGAAGAAAATCTACTATGTAAAAAATTGTTACAATCACACAATTTTTCTCCTTACCCCAAACACGGCCATAAAGCTTTTCTCACTAGTAAAACTTTAACTCACACCTCTTTCCATTTTACAAAAATGGACAATAGAGGAATTTAACTAGAGTCAAAAGTTACTAGCTGAGTTTTCAACTGGTGCACTTAAGCTAAGAGGCTAAGTTTAATCCCACCGATGTTGGACTAAAAAATGAGCAATAAGTCAACAATCTCCACATTGCGATTTTGACGAGTCCTATAGTCAAGCTCTACTTTAATGAAAATTTTCGTAACTTTCGCTATCATGTTTCACTATAAAAGCATACCCACTCAGAATAAACTAATTCTAAACATTTCACTTTGGCCTATGTCGAAAAACAACACTGTTGAAAAATTATGGTGTAACTTTTACGTTTAGCTCTCCTAAAAGTTCATCAGCCATCAACATTATTTTCCACCACACACCCTGCATCAATGCCAAATCAATGCTTGTGTGCAAACTTATGGACCCGTTTACATTAACACATCCTCTATCATGACAACTTTGAGAATTAGTAACATGCCATGAGGATATACATGTCTATTTTTTCATGGAGAAAGACACAATATTAGCATCAATACCAGTATCTCTATTTACTGTATTCTGTGTTGGAGCCGCTTGTCGAATCCGCTCCTTGTACTAGCCGTTTCATCAGTTGCTAGTATCACTGCTGATTTCAGGTGTTGATTTGCCTTTCAACGCATTGTGTAAACCAATTTCTCCACCTTAAATCTGATAGGATTTGAATCCCTACTTCCTAACATTGCTTTGATGAATTTACCATACAAATAAATAGTACCTCACTAAGTAAGTTCCCAAGAAAGATTGGAGGGTCACAATAGACATGCTTGAAATTTACAATCTCCTAGACAAAACCTCCTTAGACTATACATATCCACATTACCACACCAAAACTCCACCCTACGAAAAGAACCTAGTGGCTTTGATACCAATTGTTGGAAATTTTAACCTCTCAAATTCACTCCCTAGGATCCATCTTTTGTAGGCATAACAAGAAAAATAGAGAAATAATAATAATACAAGATTTTACGTGAAAACTCTAAAATAGGAGAAAAAACTATCAGGCCCAGAGAAGAAAATCTATTATATAAAAAATTATTACAATCACATAATTTTTCTTCTCACCCCAAACATACCCACAAAACTTTCCCTACTAGCAAAATTTTAATTCACACTTCTTTCCATTTTACGAAAATGAACAACAGAGAAATTTAATTAGAGTCAAAAGTTACTAATTAAGTTTTCAACTGGTGTATTTAAATTAAGAGGCTCAGCCTCTTATTTATAACTCAGAGCCTATGCCCTTTATTTTAATCTTGCCGACGTGAGATTAAAAAATGAGCAATAAGTCAACATTGGAATCTCATGGGTTTTGATTATTGTGATTGAGATAATATTTTTTGGATTGGGCCTGACAAGATAATGGTAGAGAATGAAGATTTTGTGGGTTTAATTTATATTTTCTGATTAAGCCTGAGATTTTATTTAATGATTGATAATTGATTAGTTGCTAGGTTTGTATATGCTCTCCTGATTGGGTTTGGATGCTCAATTTTGAGTGCAGTTGAATAGTTCCCAGAATTTATACTCTTATATGACCCTTATGCTTACAAAAATGAGTCATCCTACGCATACCCAAAACGCAATCGAGAAATGTTAGATCTACAAAGAGATATTATATATAAAAAAAAAGGTTCACAAATGTCATGATTTAATTTGACAAGTGATCCTTACTTCTGAAAAAAAAAAAAACATGTTTTTCTTTGTCTAGTTTTTTATTATTCACACAATAGGTTCGTTGAAAATTAATGAGTAGTCAAGAATAGCCTAAATTAAAAGAAAGAATGCTAAAAAGTGTGATTTTTTCAAATCCTCCTTTATCTTTTCTTGAGTAAGTTAAAGCCCAAAAGCATAAACTGGAAGCATGTCACCTATATTCACATGTCCACCATGCACTGGTGGAGAAAAGTGTGCAGGAGTGGCAGCACTTCCGCTAGTGGGGTGCATATATATGGAGATGGTGGATTGTAAATGTCCTAGATGTAGCCTCCCATGATTCTTGGAGGGCTTATTCCGTACGACACAGGCGCTCCCGGCCAGCCTCTGGTATATATACTGGCAGAAATTCTTGGACCGGGACAATATGTTTTGTTCATTGTCCAACAACCTTAAATACTAAAATTGGTTTTTTTTTTTATATCCAGACCACATAATAATAACAATAAAGAATGATAATAAATCCCTTCTCATTACATGTACGTACCAGTAAGAATGCGTGAGCTACGGAACGCCCGCAGTTTACCATCATCTGTCCGTGTCTTTCATTCTCTCTGCGTCTCATTCCCTTACATTTGGTTTTCTCTTTCTGTGTATCGAGCCTCAAGCGTGTCCAAGCTCACCCACCTCAGGTAGCTAATCAGTATCGTGTCTTAACACGAGTAGGTCCCAAATCTTAACGAAAGTTTTGTTTTTGAAGTCTAAGCAAAGCCCTTTTAGTCTGTTTCTTTTCAGAACAATTTGTTCTCTCTTATTATGCGAACGTTATTTCTGTTTATCCGTTGTGAGAGCATTGCTGGTGGGTATGGACTGTTTTTACTTGTCAGTTATGGTACCATTAATTTTATTCTTTGAAGCTTTTGGATTGAGTATTGCATTTATTGAATATTAGTGGGGGTTTTATGGGTTCTTGTCCCTTTTTTTTTATTTTTTTTTTATTCCTTAAAATTAATTTGTTCCTGACTCAGTAAAGGAATGAACCAAGCTAATGGATTTTCCTACACAAACATGTTTGGTAGTATTATTCTATACGGTATTTGTTAGGGATTTTTGTCGTGTAAACGTTACACTTTGTCTGTTAGCAGTAGCACAAAGATTGGGTTTCTAATTTTCTCTTCAACAGTTCTTCATTTTATTTCACTGGATTCATTTTCTTGTATGTCTCTTCATATCCATTTTTTTGGGGTTGGTATTAGCAAAATGATGGGGTTTCCAATTGCCTCATCGCGGCCTCAGTTTATCCTAGTTGTGCAATTATTAATTAACACCTGCGAAGAACCCTGTTACTTTTATCAGTTACCAGTAGATACATGATATTCAAAAGCTTATTATTGTTAAACTGTGCTGATGTTTCTATTCTGAGGAGTTGGTTGTTAAGCCTATGAGAATAGCATGTGGATGGTAGTTCATGCCATTTCCTTTCTCGTGACCGTTAAAGTTTCAGGAAGTTTGTGCCCCGGGAAATATGGAAGAGGAAAGTGGAACCGGTAATGACAATCCTCTGAATTTGGTGTCTACGAATTTTGGCGGAAAAGCCAATGAAGTCTCTCATTTACCTGAAAATGATCCAGCCCAGAACTTCATTTTGTCTGATGGAAAATGTGGCAACCAGATTATTGCTCTGCCTTTAGCTGAGTGGATTGAGACCCCAAGATTATGTCACAATTATGTCGACTATCTCACAGAAAGTTCAACTTTTTTCCCAAAGGCTTCTAGTGAAGACATGGTGGAGAGCATTCCTTCAAGTGTTGGTGGAATACATTCTGTTCTTGGTGGTGTCTCGAAAATCCAAAGTGATATAATGTACGACAACTTTGGAATGGCTCCTGCTTCGAAACCTGTTGGTTCCTTACCTGACATGGATACTTCTAAGGTACAGTAGCCTAATCAACCTACAACTTCAGAATATGTAGCTGGACCTTTGTGTTCTGGCCTTCAGAAGAAAAAAGATGGCGAGAGTTTCAATGTCTTAAGTTCTGCCCCTAACTGTGTTTCACATGCATGGATTCACATCAATTATCCTTTGAGTTTATGGTATTTCATATTGAATTCCTTTTCTGACGATTACATATTTTGAAAGTTGTTGAAATTCTTTGTTTTGAGTAGGTATGGTTTCTTAGGCCACATGATGAAGGGGGGCCTGGTAATAAATCCATTAGCAAACAATGTCAGATCCATGTTCAGGTGAATCTCCGTATCTTTACTTTCTTTTTAGTGGGACCTCCAGCAGAGGTTGTTGCCTCAACTGATTTTATCAGTTAGAGATTGCTCATTTCTTAAGAATTAGCATCAAACATTACAGAATTCTTGCAAGAATCATACTTCTTGGGCACAAGAATTGGTTGGACATGACGATAATGTTTCTCAACTTGATCCTGGAAATGTTACAACACCTGGTTTCCCGCCCAAATCACTTCGCAGAAAGGGAGCTATGGCAACTGATCGAGTAAGCAAAATACGTCTACCAACCACTTGACATGCTAGTTGAGTTTGCCTAAAACTGTATTAGGTCAAAAGACATGCGTCATGTACTCTGTCAGTCAAAGTGAAAATGTTAAGAATACTCATTCTTTTCAGCTTGGTTAATTTTTTTTGACAAATTGTTTCAATATCATCACATATTTCTTGAATCTTTCTAGCCTTTTTGACTGTGTTCTTAATTCAGAATCGCAGGCTACGAATTGGTGAGAGAATCAATGCATTGCAAGAGCTGCTTCCATATTCTGCAGAGGTAATCTGTTTTCATATGCAATGGCTTGTAATACTCACTGCTGCTTGTTTTGTTTGGAATATGCCTTTTTTTACCTCTTTATCTTTTTGCATCTTCTTACTCTGATGCTTTCATCTGTAATCAATTCTCAGTAGCCACTATAGAACTAGCACAAACAGTGGATTAATGGGTGCTTTATCTTTCTTCAAGCATTATTAAATGTGATGCATAAACCATCACAGTCATCAAAAGTAGACTGTATGTTAGCTGGCTGTCAAGAAAGAGAAGGCATCTGAACTTGTTGCCTGTAAACCATAGAGTGGAACGTGTTGCTCCATTTGTTACATCTTGTATACTTGGGCTTTGCCTATTCGTATTAATATTACCGTTTACCTATCAATAAAAAAACATGTTGCTCCGTTTGCAACTTACAAGTATAGAGCTCTCTAATTAAAGTTTGATTTTAGAGAAGAGGAATTTATTATGTCAAATAAGCACTCTGTTACACTAAGACTTCTCAGTTTTTGGAAACCTGAAAATGCATCGCATTGATTAGTAATATCTGCTTATGATGCAAAAAGACTCAGTTGTGCAAATATACAAGAATACAGCATTTTTGTTTTTGTAGATATGAAGGTCCTGAACTTCACAATTACAATTGTGCTAATACAACTAGCATTGGCGTCATTCAATATTGCACAACACTCTAAAAATGGGACTGCATTGGAGGCAAATCCATCATAATGTAATATGCATGTTGCTTTTCATAGCTATATGATAACACGTCAGTGTGGAGGCTTAATGTGATTCTAAGACCAATTGATCACTTTCGAAAATGTTCTCAAAATTTCATGTTTTAATTTTGATTTTTAGGGTGGTCAAGCATCTGTACTGGATGATATCATTGACTATATCAAGTATTTGCAGCTTCAAATAAAGGTGGTTCTTTTTTTCCCTTTTCAATCTTAGAAATCAGGCAGAGTTAGGCATGTTAGTTTATGTGAGACACTACTGATTGCTGGGAACTTTAATCTGCAGGACTTAAGTCGAAGCAGACTGGGAGGTGAATCAAGTGCTGAACCTCTCGTTTTCCGCGAGGTAACCAGTCATCTATGGAAATCAGCACATTTTATCTCAAACTCCGTATGATATGTTGTCAGTTTTTAATGATATTCAGGGATATGGCCACTACCTTAGCCAGCAGGTGCTGAATGAACCTCTTGAAGAGATGGTGGGGAAATTGCTGGAGGAAAACCCAATAGCTGCTGCCCAGCTCTTGGAGAGTAAGGGTTTTTTCATAATGCCCATTGATTTGGCTGAAGGATTATGCCAAATCATATAGAGTATGGACAATTGGGATGGCTCATATATACTAGACTTTCAGCCTTTGCTTATATTACTCTCTTTCCCTAACCTTTTCGTGGCTTTGTGTCAGATACTGAAATTTCTCTCTTGAGTGATTTTATCACTCTGCAAAAATTACTCAAAAAGTGAAAATTTTGACAGTGGTAGTTGTGCAGTTTCCATTTCAAGTACTTGGTTTTGTATTACTACCTTTGCTGCATGAACACATGAGTGAGCGATTGGTTTTATGTTTAGATAAAAGATTGTTCCCTCCTCTTAAACTTCTTAAACTCCACACTAAAATATAATTCTAATACTGGCCGTTTTCTCTATTGATTAATGGCATCACGCATCTTAACATGATACATAGAAAGACTGAAGTTTTGGATTTGATACACTGTGATGAGGTGTAAAACTATCTGGTCATGTCCTTGAAAATTTGCTAGAGATTTATGGATTGGTAGATATATATGTCCAGATATATTAGATTAGTAACTGAAGCTTCAGAGGACTAATTATCAGAATTACCGTTGTTTGTCCCTATTCCTGAAGTTTTTCAATAAAAACTTCAAAAAGCCATTAAGCGTTTCGCTAATGCTACTACCTCCACACACACACACACATAATCTTAATTCCATTGTGTCGTATTTAACATAATATATTTACATTTTCTTGTTGTTGTAAGTTCTGGGTATGCATATAAGATTTGAGTTCTTATTGTGGGCTTATCATGTAAGGCTAATGTTCTATTAATTTCTAATTTTATGTTAAAAGAATGGAAAGCTGCCTTCAACAATTATGCCATCACAGAAATCTCAAATAGAGAATGAAACAATACATGATATTCGCATGGTGGTGTTACAGACTTTTTGAAAGACATGCCGCTTAAGGAAATTTTAGAGGCGCATTGTAGAGCACTGAAGTGAAGACCGATGAACAACCAACCTACATTCTTGTAAAAACCGAGCATGAAGCTCTAGAGAAAAAAACCGTAGCGTCCTTCAACAACCATGAGACCCATGTGCATCAATGAGCAGCACGTGTGATTTACGACACTAAGTGTGATGGATGTGTTTCGTCCTCCTGCAGAATGTCTTTAGCAACCTGCAAGCATAAAATAGGGGTGATTTGGGGAGGTGAGGGACACCTTCGATACTTAAGTCAATGATATCAAAGTGGATATATTGCTTTTCTAATTGTCTCATCAAGTCTTATTGGTACGTAGCTTGTCCCTCCATTTGGTTGGGCTTGCCTTTTGGTGCGATTCCTGGTGATCCCTCTTGGGATGTGGATTGTTAGGGCTTTAATTTTGCTTGTGCGAGAGAGCAACATATTGGAGATTAATGTAGCGGGTGAATATCGTAGGCGAGTATCATGCCAGGGGTCATTGACACCCTCGTCACTCGTTACGTCATTAAGTCAGGTTCCATTCATGACAACTATTTTTGAATGAATTCCATACCCTTGCGCATTTGGCATTCCATGCCCTCGTTTGTCAAGCTTATGGTTTTCGAGTCTATGGGCCCTTAGGTCATGTCGTCTGGCCCGACTCTTTTGGGAATATTAGGCCAACAACTATGGATTTTGGCGTGGGTGATGAAAGAATTGGTGGAACATGCATGAGGTGAAGGTGGTGTTCATGTAACGCTCTAATAGAAGGTTCCAAACCGTATAACTTATAGTATTTTAAAAAAATTAGTCATTGATATAATTAAAGCGCTATTGAAACATTATATATAACAAGAACTTCTCATTTTCAAGTTATGTGGGATCATGTATACCATCTATCCTTATTACTTTATCATTCAATATGGGATATCACAATCTCTACTCCTTACATTTCTAATATCCTTGTCGGGTCCGTTGTCGTAGATGACACAACTTAAGTTTCACATTTTTAGTTGTGATGGGCTAATCTGATATCATTTGTAACGTTTCAATAGAAAGTTTAAGTCACATTGCTTATACTCTAATAGAACTTGTCGATAATATAGTTAGAGCCCATTTAAAACATTATAAAAAATAAAAATTTCTATTTTCTAAATAACGTAGGATTTTATATACTAACCAACCTTATCATTTTAGAGATATCACAATCTCTTCCTTTATACTCCTGACATTTTCGTCAAGTTCGTTCGTCGTAGGTGGATCTCAAAGGCAGGGATGTTTCACGATTCCCGTTCGTTGGACGGATACCATCCTTAAATGCAAGGTATTCCTATAGAAGGGTGCTGATGGTGGGTCTTGTACGGCTCATGAGCCGATCGTGTTGATGGTTCCTGGACACATCGGAGGGATGCAACTCGGCCGGGATGGACTTTGATATCCCGGTCAGGCCAAACCAAAGGAGGGGGCAAGAATATCCCCTCGTGCTTTGGAAATCGAGATTGTCGCCAATATTTCCAACCTCTCACATATTTTCACTGGGAAATCGTACAAAACAAAATAAAAAGTTCAAATAATATGAAAAGAAAAAATAATTGCCACAAGTGGCCAACCCCAAGGGTCGCACTTTAATACCAGTCAGCTTCTCCATTAATTGTGAGAATACGATCTTAAATGTGTACAAAGACTGCCGTACTGAAGTTGACCCCAATCTCTTCAACTCCATTGCCTGCCTTTCAAAAAGGTCCATACATGAGTCAGCGTGCAATCCTCAACACCAAGTTGACCCACTCCTCTCCTAATGGTCCGTCTTGTCAAAACCTAAGCAACTTAACTCCTAATTTCATAATCTTAGATTCTTAATTGTCATCTAGAATGTATGAATTATATTATTTATAAATTAATATTCTGCCAAACTCACTAAAATTATAAAAATAATCAAAATATATACTACTAGAAAGAAACCGTAACAATATATAAGATGACATGAATTTATCTAAATAAAACAAAACAAAACAATCTTACAACTCTCTCGCCCAAGCTCAGAGTGGGTGTCGGGCGAGCAACATAGATGAGTACAAAGAAATTAGGTCACAAGAAGGAAAAAGAAAAGAGAAAGGAAGAGAAAGAAAAGTTGGCTTTTAAGAGTTTTACATTTCTCGAGTAGGAGTGTTTTTTCGTTGTGCCAATATGACAAGTGTGGATGACACGTTAAAATTACAGCCGAAGAATAGAATTTTCAAAATATAAATATTACTCGCAATCAGTATTGACATGCTTTTGTAAAAAACTAAATACTTTTTCCTTTGGTGGCTATTGGTCTTTAAGTTAATGATGAGGATGTCATTGGCTCTGGAACTATACCAAAATCATGCTTGATCAATGATAGCATTCAACCTACAATTTAACTTATTTGACATGTAGAATTCAATATCATCACTCATTCAGTAGCCCACTAATTCTAAAGCCTTTACTAGGTGCATATTTTATGCATTCAAACCCTACATCATATTATCCAAGATCACCCTCTCAACTCAACAAGTCTTTTCATGACTGCATGCCAACTTCCTCTCTCAACACCACCAGCTGGCCATCCATTCAAATGATTGGAAAGGTAGATTTCTTTTTTGTTCACATAAATTTTTTAATCTTGTTATAAAAATAAATTTATAAATTAATATGATTTTATACTATACGTTATTATATTAAATTTATTTTTAAAATATTAAATTATATTAATATATAAATTTAATTTTTAAAATATTATCATGATTAAAATATTTTTTATTATATAAAAAATATAAAAATTATGATGATATATTATTTTACTTTTTTGTTAGATAAATAAACAAACCGTTAGCTAGGATTGATGGGACTTAAAGCGCTTCATGATCACCGCGATGATTGAATTGTGAGTGCATTGTATTATGGAGGGGAACTCCGTCGGCGTGCGTGACTTTCAACAGGTTCAGCATTCCAATTTTAATTCTTATCATCTTAGGTATCAATCATTGATTATATATATATATATATTATATATAAATATATATTTAATCAGCATATTATCATTGAAATCTGATTGATTTGACATTTTAAAGCAAACCAACCTCTTCTTTTTGACGAGATAATTACTCCCGTATTACACGTGTTTGTATGTGATTGATAGTGACTTTGATTGAATTTCTTTTATATAATTTTAAAGAAAATATTAATTGAATAGATAAAATTGATAAGTAAAAGTGACCGATCGATTTCTTTATTTTATTTTTATTTTTTAATTTAATTTAATGATTAAGAAAGTAAATATTAATGAAATAATATTTTTTTTATTTTTTAAAAAATATTTAAAATTGTGTAAAAATGATTAAAAAAAAGGAAAAAAGAATCATTTACACTGCATTGATTCATTTTATCGATTATTTATCAGTACTAGTAGCATTATCCTAATTTTAATCATTTAATTGATGAATTTCTCGATGGTCTTCCGAGCATTTTTATTGAGGATTATATATATATATATATATTTTAAATTATGCAAGAAGGTTATGTTATGATATTTTTAATCTAGATTTAAAGAGCAAAGGAAAAAAAATAATTGGATAAATTAGTAATAAAAGAGGTGTAAGAGTATCGTTATACTAATTTTAAAAATAATAATATTTTTTATCATATTTAAACATCAAATCAAAAATAAAATAATATTACTTAGCTATATATAAGTTGTCATTTAGTAGTAACTTTATCAATTTCCTTTTTTTAATCTCATTGACCAGCTTTGAGAAAATCAAACCCTAGAAGAGATTTTTTTTTTTTTTGTTCTCTAAATTTTAGTTTATTTTTCAATTGATTTATTAATTTTACAGATAGTTATTTTTTAAGTCTTAAATCTTATCAACAAATCTTACATGTTGATAAGCCATTTCTTTTCTTTTTTAAAAGCTAATTATGATTTTTTAAAACAGGTGTCTATATATAATTGGTTGTGACATAATAGACAAATATATATCTATCAATCAAGTAATAAAGCTTGGGAAGAGACAACCTTAAAAGAAAATTGTATGGAGGAATCTTTTCTCATCTATTTTGAACTTATCAAGTTAGGAATGGTACGAAGGGTTAGCAATGGTAAAAGTATAAAGATCTGGCATGACAAATGATTACCTATACAAACTCCAATAGAGTTCAATCATGAGTTAAAATTTTGAATAGTAATACAAGAGCCAGTGAGATTATTGAATAAGTAACCAGGCAGTGGAAAGAATGATTAGTAGATGAAATATTTAGAAAGGAAGAAACTGAAGTAATAATAAATATTACACTGAGCATCACTAGTGTTGAGGATAGAATCATTTCGGGTTCATAAATAACTCTGAGATACAATCTGTTTGGCAACAAATCTAGAATCTTAGTATTCGAGGTTCTGTCAAGCACTTTATTGGAAGGCAGCTGATAATATCCTTCCAACCAGAAGTAACCTTTTCAAGAAGAAGAAAATCAATACATATCTTTGCACAATATGTGAAAAAGAAGAAGAGAATATTGTTCATGCAATAAGGTATGGAGGAGTCTTTTCTCATCTATTTTGAACTTATCAAGTTAGAAATGGTACGGAGGGTTGGCAATGGTAAAATTATAAAGATCTGGCATGACAAATGATTACCTATACAAACTCCAATAGAGTTCGACCACAAGTTAAAATTTTGAATAGTAATACAAGAGTCGGTGAGATTATTGAAGAAGTAACCAGGCAATGGAAGCAAGGATTAGTAGATGAAATATTTAGAAAGGAAGAATCTGAAGTAATAATAAATATTACATTAAGCATCACTAGTGTTGAGGATAGAATCATTTGGGGTTCATAAACAACTCTGAGATACAATCTGTTTGGCAACAAATCTGGAATCTCAGTATTCGAGGTTCTGTCAAGCACTTTATTGGAAGGCAGCTCATGATATCCTTCCAACTAGAAGTAACCTTTTCAAGAAGAAGATAATCAATACATATCTTTGCACAATATGTGAAAGAGAAGAAGAGAATATTGTTCATGCAATTTGGAGCTGCTTGGCAGCAATAGATGTATGGGTTGAAAATGATAGTCCATTGAAAAAATGGTCAAGCGCATAAATAGATTTCATGGAGCTCTGGAATAGAAGTATTGAGAAATTAAAAATTGAAGATGTTAAGTTGGTGGTTTATCTTATGAAGAGGATATGGTTAAGGAGAAATTCACTGATTTTTTAACACAGATTTGAGAACACGAGACAAGTATTCAAGGCTGCAAAACTAACCAAGAACTATATGCTAATTGATCATCAACCAGGTACTGCTATGAGACAACAAATAAAATGGAAGAAGCCAAGTAGAATGTGTAAAACTGGGATATTACTATAGATAACAAAAAACAGAAGGTGGGAATATGAGTCATAATACAAAATTCAGAAGGTGATATTCTTGCTTCTTTATGTTCAAGCTTTAATTAGATAATAAAGCCAATTGCTGAAGCATGTGACCTCAGAAGAGCAATGATCCTATGCATAGAATTGGGACTTCCTCACATGGTTCTAGAAAGAGATGCACAGTTAATAGTTAAGACTGCTACTAGTTGTGAAGAAATCTGCACAAAGTATGATGTTCTAATTGAGGATGCATGAAGAATGTTTTGGGAAAGACCAAGCTCGAGTCTCAATTTCACTTATAGAGAGAGAAATAGTGTAGCTCATAAACTTGCGAAGTTAGTTATTAGACTATAGGATGAGATTATATGGATTGAGGAAGGTCGTAGTCAAATTCTTACTTTAGTTATGAGTAGGGTTGAGCAACCGAGTACCGGACCGAGTATCCGGGTATACCCGGCCCGGAACCCGGATTCCAAATCTGGGCCGGAGTCCGGCCCGGATATACCCGGGTTATGAGCCGGGTTGGAACTCGGATTGATCCGGGTTTTTACAACCCGGAAATCCGGGTTCCGGCCTATACCCGGGTTTTATTTTTTTATTTTTTTTGTTTAAAAAGTCTGATTATTAAATTTTTTTCAGCAAATAAATATTGTGGCACATAACATTTCTTTTTCTTTTTCTTTTTCAGATCAACATTCCTTGTTACTTTCGATGAAGCTATGTAGTATCAAAGACTATATAGAGTTGCCATAAATGATCAATGAAAGCTTTTGTTGGTGAAAGCTGAACTTGCCCCAGGAAACTAAAGAACTATAAAAGTAGTATCAATTACTTGCTACTTTCGATGTATCCCTTATAAACTAAAGAACTGTAAAAGTTAAACATTACATCATTTCCACTTCCAGATCTTGATCCGTAGACACAGCCATACCAAATCATGTAAGAACAAGTAGTAGATGCAAGGACAGTACAGAGAAGGCACATGCAACATCATTTGCAAAAGCAAAAAACCTGCAAATACATGGTTAAATATATAAATAACAGCACATAATTATATTCTGTGCATGCAAAAGCATTACCAAATGTATAATGCATGCATGGTTTAGGCATATAATTATATTCTTTCCCTCCTGGACCACACTCAAATCATTCAACACTACTTTTTCCCAATAAACTAGAATGAAAAATAAACATATTTGTAACAATGAAACAATATAAGATTAAAAGCTCTTTCTACGAGGCTTAATTCAATTAATATTTCCTTGAGACTTTAGGAGAATTAACAAATAAAAGTTATAACCAAGTAACCTGTGCTGTTGCATCATGTATATTGTAACAATGGCATTATACATATCTTCCCAACTCTTCTTTGCAAGTGTAGCATAGAGGCTTACGCTCGGGCTTATCCAGAAAAATGGTATAAACTAAAGTGGCAATTTTGAAAACACTTACAAATGCTTTGTTTCAGCTTATAGTCAAGACTCAAAACCACTACTTTAGTGGTTCACACTTCTTTGTTTCAGTTTCATACCAAACAATCCAGCTTAATCCTGAAAGGTGTTTTAATGGATGATCTCTATCAAAATTCATCATTCTCTCAATTTCAATCCTCTCCTTTCTGGTTTATTAGTTGCTTATTGCCTATGAACTTTAGTCTTGCATTTTTCAGTTTCTTTTTTGGTTAATTTTTATGTTCATAGTTGACGATTGTTTTCCTACTAGGTTGAATTTATTTTTTAATCACAGCCCTCTGTCTCTCTACCACCATTTTTCGATCCCATCACCAACTCCACCCCACCAAAACCACCTCAAAAGACAGCATCGAAAGATGCATAAAATATGCAAAAGTATTAAAAAGAACATCTAATAAGCAAAAAGTTATTAGGATCAGTTTTGGAGATTCATATTTTTCTAACCATTTATCAGCGGATGAAATTCGGTGCGAAGCAAGAAGTTCCCATCCAGAACCTACATGATAAAACCAAATCAATAAACTCTTTGGAACTCAACCAAGGACAAGCACAAAATCTCTTACCTCCATTGAAAATTAACCAAGGATAAACTTTTCAGCATGAATGGGAATGGAGACTCACATCAGCTTCGGTTGAAGATGAAGCTAGATGATCGTCTAAAAAAAATTAAAAATTGAGTTAGATAGATAATAAACCGAATTAGATAGATATTAAAAAAAATATTTCACGTTTCAAACTTACCTTCAAGGTCCATCGACTGTATGTATTCTTCCAAATCCCGAATGTTAATTGGTTTGGTCCTTAATCAATTTTGAGTGCAAATGAGAGCTTCAACAGTTTCTGGAGACAAGGAACTCCTAAAAGGATCCAATATGCGTCCTCCAGTACTAAATGCGGACTCCGAGGCAACAATGGAAATGAGGGTAGCTAACACATCACGTGCTACCTCAACAAGGACAGGATAGTTAACGGCATTAATTCTCCACCAATCTAAGATATCAAAACCGAGCGAGTTGTCTATACACGTCTAAGAAAAATATCTATCTAGCTTCGATCTAAACTCCGTAACACCTCGTTTCTTAAGAAAGTTGGTAAACATGATCTTAAATTTAGTAGGAACCGGTGCTGGCTCATCACCAATATTTATATTAGTGCTGCTTGGCCTTCCTTGAGCCACATTAGAACTCCTCCCACTAGCCACACGAAATGTGTTATACTGCTCAATCAAGTGGCCTAAAAGGAGTTTAACCCTATCATCTATCTTATTTGCCAACTCACACCCTCTACATTTTTGCAACCAGAAATTCATTGCCATCATTTTATATCGTGGATCAAGTACAAAAGCAACATATATCATCAAGTTGAACCTATTTGTGCTACCCCAATACTTCTCATACTTATTTCTCATATTTATGCCCATAGTACTAGTGATAATATCATCACTCAAGCACATATCATTTAATGTATCCTCAATTGTGCAAAGTTGCTCAAAATAAACATTAGCTGTCACATACAAAGAACCAGTTAAACGGTTGAGACGTTCTCTTCAGTCAAAGACATTTAAAGTAGAGCTCAGCTATGCTACCAAAATACCCTTGAGGTCCATTGCTCTTGCCCTCAAAGGAGCAGCTGAAGACAACAATTCTCAGGACGCCTTAAGAGTCCTTGATATAATCTTGAGGCAGCAAGCTGCTGATAGGTGCTTCTTTCTCTCTTTGTTGTATATGTATTTTTTATTTAATGTTTTGGATATATCGGCCATTTACATATTGCTGTTTGCTATAACTTTCTTGAACTATGGTTTTGAATTTACAGGGGTTGTCTTTTGGTAAGGCAATCATTTTTCCATGACGACTCAAGAAATTTCACTGATATTGGAGGAGGTGTTCACGGACTCCGGGGTTTCCATTCTAGCTTTCGACCAACTCAGGGTGGCTTGTCTCTTAATATGGGTATAGCAATTGTTCTTGGTGGTGTAAACTTCATGTTTACAGGACTTGACAGTTACTTGTTGGTAGTGCTGCTGTTTTAAATTTTTTTGTGCAAATGTGCCTACGACAATGATCCTAAAACCTGGCCCCGTGATTGATTTTCTGATAGCTAACCAGAATGTGCGGGAATCTCGCGATATTGATTGGTTAAAGGTTAAAACCTGCTAAAACTTGTGTGAAAGATTCAAACTCCAGTGTTGGATTTTATTGAAATTTCGAACCTGTGTTCATTTTCAGGCTAAGAGAATGCTGAGAAATCTTAGGGTTAATGTTTTGGACTGATTTGGGTGTGATTTCTTAGGGTTATCGTGGTAAATGTTTGCAAGTTGGAAGAACATAGCCCCATAGCCGTTTGCTCATTTGTTAGCATAAACTTTAAAGAGCATGCATCAAGGGGCTCTGCCTCATATAATATTCCACATTCCACAAAACCTCAGTTCAATACAAATGCACACCCAAATCAGAAACCCAAAACACACCCAAAATCAGAAACCCTAAACAAATCACACCCAAATCAGAAACCCAAAACAAATCACACCCAAAATTAGAAACCAAACCAAACAAATCACACCCACTAAACAAACCACACCATAAACTAAAGAACCGAAATGAAAGAAGAGTTTATCAAAAATTGACCAGATGAAAGCGACGACTGGATGACGGCGACGACGGGATGACGGCGACGACGGGATGAGTGGAGGATGGCGAGTCGACGACGACGGGATGAGGCTAGGGTTTTGGGAAAATTCGTTGAGAGAGAGAGAGAGAGAGAATCAAATTGGGGAAGGGGGAATCGGGATGCTGTAGACCGTGTAGGGCATTAACCCAGTGCCAAAACGGCATCGTTTTGGCACTGGTTATAGGTTTTAAAAAAACCCGGGTACCGGATTTAAAACCCGGGTACTCGGCCCGGGTTCACCCGGGTTTTAGAAACTGGGCACCGGCCCGGGTGTTTTCTGGACCGGTGCCCGTAACTGGAACGGAAAAAAATCTGGCTCGGTTGCCCAGCCCTAGTTATGAGTGAGAAAGCGTGTAATAAATATTTCATCGATTCTTATGAATAAAACTGCAAGCTATGATTTTATTTTTTATTTAAAAAAAAGTAATAAAATTTGATTAAACCCTTGAAGCTAATGAAATTAAGAGAATATTTTTTTTCTTTTTCTTTCTTCTTCTCGACAAGTTTTTTAATTCTTATTTATTTATTTATTTATTTTAATCTTATTTCATTTTCAATCAAATGATCCCCTGATGATTTGGGCTCTGAAAATGCCACTAAAGTTACTGACGATCATTATATGTCAGAATAGATGCAAAAACTAAACCTAAAAGATCGATGATGATTTTGTCAAACCCCACTAAGACGAGGGAATCGTATATTTCTTACCATAAAATTAAGAGAGAGAGAGAGCACTTTGTTGCTTTTTTTTTTTAGCGATGCTTAGTGCTGAGTGACTTTAGTTCAATGTTTAAGGTTGAAGCATTTCTGAGTGCTGACATCACAATTCCATAAAATAACATTAAAAAATTTAAAAAAAAAACCAAGCATTATGATTTGACTGTCTTTAATGGTCTAATAAATCATGGCATATGAAAAGACCAATTCTCTTATATACATTTATTTTTATGTATTTATTACATATTTTATTAATGTAATTGATAAAAATAATTATTTTATATTAAAAATAATCAATCACATTAATAAATTACATAAAAAATACGTAAAAATGATTGTATAAAATTTTTGATATGAAAATTCTATTTTTCCATACACCACACACACGTGTACATGATTAATTTTTATAATATGCAGAAGGATATGATTAAGAAAGCAAATGGGTGGTGTATTTAAATGCAACTGTTTATCTTATCTTGTGCTAGCATGCGTAGAAAGGCATAAGATTAGTCAAGATGCCAACAAATTTTGATGGATGAAAGAAAATCTTGAAGGCAAATGGACGTGATCAAGAGAAAAGAAACACATATTCTTATGCAATTTGACATATTGAAACATGAAACCACTAAAGAAAGAACTTTTTCTTTCTTAAAAGAGAAATGATATTTGCAGTCGTAATTGTGTAAGCGGCGTGCAGTCACTTTAAAAAAAATAAATTAATATAAGACCCACATGAAAAAAAATAACTTTTTAATCGTGGATCCCACTCTTTTTCAAAGCGATTACACGATATTTACAATTTCACGACTGTATATAACATTGCTCTCCTTAAAAACATTATAAATTTATATGCCCTTCCATGTTACTGGACAGTCCATACATTCCCAAAAAAATAAGAATACGTAAATATGCCACCAAAAATCATTAAAATACGATAAAATAAAAAATGAAAAAAAGAGAGAGAAAGAGAAGGTGGGGGTGGAGGGAATACTGTTGGAGAACTGCTAGCGCCACCGAGAGGTCTTCCCCGATAATTTCCAACCGTAAGTACAAAGTTACTTTTTTATTTTGTGTGTTTTTTTCAAGCATTTTAAAATAATTTTAAATATATTTTTTAAAATTTATAAATTTATTAAAAAACACTTCCTTAATTATTAAATAAATAAATAAATAAAAAAGAATCGGTAGAATCTCTCGGTAAAACCATCGATTGCTTAAGCATTTTCCATACTATTATTGTTTCTCTACCTCTTGTCCTGTTGGTGACAATGATTAATTCCGAAGTTCAAAAGAAAGAGACCCAATTGACGATGCACTTGGAGCCCTCTATAAATTCGATCTCATCCCCTTAGGCTTTGTCCCCATAGTTCAACTTCCAGCTCTCAAATATCCCCATCTTTGATCCTTGTTATCAATTATCATTGACATATAAGTCTAGAAAGGTGAGGTTTTTAACTAAATTCATTGACATATGTGCGCGGGCGAGCGAGCATGTTACCTTTTTTTTTTTTTGCCCCTAAATTCTTATACAATTTTAATGTTGTTTTCATTTTTTTTCTAATATCTTTCAGTAGGTTCTTCATCATGGGGTTTTCCATGTTCATGTGCAAGCAATTAACACGAACACTATTAGATAATTTCTCATCTGGTATGCTGAAAATGGATGTCGTCTTCAATCCTCGGAGACACAGAGAAAAGGTAATCATTGTAATGGGAGCAACCGGAACCGGCAAGTCAAGACTTTCCATCAATCTCGCAAACCATTTTCCGGCAGAAATCATCAACTCCGACAAAATGCAAGTGTACGAGGGACTTGACATAGTCACCAATAAAGTAACCGAGGAAGAGCAACGTGGGGTGCCACACCATCTGCTAGGGATACTAAATCCCAATGCAGATTTCTCTGTCACAAACTTCTGTAACAAGGCATCACTTGCCATCGAGTCAAGTTTGGGACGAGGCCGGCTCCCGATCATCGTCGGGGGCTCAAATTCCTACATCAAGGCCTTAGTCGACGATGACGACTACATGTTCCGATCGAAGTATGAATGTTGCTTCCTCTGGGTTGATGTGTCAATGCCTGTGCTCCGCTCATTTGTTTCAAAAAGAGTAGATCAAATGCTTGAAAATGGCATGGTGGATGAGCTGAGAAAAATGTTTGATCCCAATGCAGATTACTCAAGGGGGATTAGAAGAGCAATTGGGGTACCAGAATTTGATCAATATCTTAGAAACGAACCATTTTTAGATACAGAACAACGTGGGATGTTAATCCAAGAAGCAGTAAGTCAAATGAAGGAAAACACATGCAGATTAGCATGCCGGCAACTGGGGAAAATTCATCAGCTTAGAAACATGAAAGGGTGGAATATGCACAGGTTTGATGCCACCGAAGTGTTTCAAAAGCAGGGCAGAGAAGCAGAAGAGGCTTGGGATCAGCTTGTTGCTGGACCAAGTGCAGTGATTGTGGGTCAGTTTCTTTACAATTTTGCCCCCACCACCACCTCCATGATCCCTAAAAATGTAGCAGGGTTTAAAGTTATGAGGAACGTAGGACCTGCCATTGCAACCGCAACTTACTAGAGATCGAGCAAAGTTGAGATACTCTATAATTTTTTGACCCAAATGCTTTCTACAATTCAAAGAGAATTCGAACATAAACAGACACAATTTGTGAACCTTATAACATTAATGCTGCCAATGACCAAAGTGGATTCCGGCATTAATGATTGCGGAGTTTACTCACTGTGTTTATATTTTTTTAAATTGTAGAAAGTGTTTACACGTCAGAAGATTACAGGAAATCTTGATCTCAAACCCTATCATGCGGGTTTTCTTTTTTTCTTTTTTTCTTTTTTTAATGCGAATAAACCATCTTGTCATTTGAGGTGAGAAATAAAAGAGTGTAAAGATCATACCGAGCTTGTAATTTCAACCAAGGAAGTTGAAACATGAATCATTTTTCGTTTGCAAGTTTTGTATTGGTTTACTCTCCATCATTTGAAGCTAATAGTAACATATGTCACTCGATAGTCCACGTCGTTATTCATGTTCATGCATCTAAGTGTTTAAAATCACATCCAAAGGTGATCTCTAATCACATCATATATATATATATATATATATATAAATGTATGTCAGTCGATAATCTACATCATTGTTGAATCATCATCTTCCCATTACATCCAGATTCCAAACACTTCTAATCCCACCAGACTTGTTATTCCAATTGGCCGGACAAAGATTATAAAAAGAACAACTTTATAATTCTCATGTATTTAATAAATGGGATTTCTCTCTTAATTTTTTCACATCAACCAAACAGGCTAAGGAATTTTAGATTTTATCCTTGGAGCTCGTTTGGATTGAGAAGTGATCTCATCATTACAATTCATTATTAGACTTTTCTCCTAATCGTATCGAACATAATGATGAAAAAGTTAATATTCATTCATCAATTCTCTCGTATTTTTATTAAAGAAATATTGTTCCAAGAACATTATCTAAAAAATAATTAAACAACTTTGAGTCGATAAAAATCAATCTGAGTTGATTGGAATCGTTTTCATGAATAGGTCGATTAACTGGTTCATGAAGATAAATCCATATGATTTCTGATAATTATAACTTAAATAGACTAAAAATCTATCTGAAATCATGATGATCATGTTCTAGATCAACTTGGCGTAAAACAACTTAATAACTGATAAGGATGAAGGTAAAAGCTCGACCACACGTCCAAACCACAAAGTAATGACGCGTGGTAATTCCAATATCAAATGGAAGAATGGGATCCATCCATCCATACCTGAGAATAGGATCATGAATGGCTGGCTTTCACGTTGTAGCCCTACACTCAGGGTACCGACTTGCAATAATAATTAATTAAAATAAATAAATAAATAAGAAATATTACAATACACCACACTCTCAATTTATTTTCATTGTATCATATTATAAGATGTAACATATTTATTACTTTTAGTTAATATTTTATCATCTAAGAAGAATAAATATGTCATATTTTACATAATAAAATAAAAGTGAGATGGTATTATAATGTACAGAATTAAAATTCTCCTAATCAATGTAATCATCATTCTTATACCACACACCACACACTACACATAATATTTTTTTTATTTTTTTTCTTATTGAATACGTGGTGTATGCTGAGTAAAATTAATTAATTAATTTAAGAAAAATAAAATAAAAATAAAAATAATATATAACGTGTGAAAATGATATATATATAGTAAAGCTCTTAATAGAATTTTAAATAAATAAATTAAAAAGATGAGATTAGATGCATGTATGGTGGCCGCATGCAAGCGCATCTTTTCGTACACCCCCTCCGCGTCGCCCTAGAGCATCCGTTGACTCCGTACGAAGTGTGTGAAACCAAAAACCCCCTCACTTATACGCTATTGCATATTCTATTTACGAGTGCGTCGAGTCGTCGACCATATTTCTTCCGCCCTTTTATCGCCAATACAACCACGAGGGCAATCATTATTAAGAGATTTTTCAATTATTAAGATTGGAATTTGATACAATCTTTTTACTTGATTATATTTTTATAATTTAAAAATAATTGACATCTACGTGTATTTAAACAAACGGAATATTTAGTTGATCTCTTCTTATCTTATTTTAATATTTAAATATTATTTAAATATAAATATTTTTTAACTTCTCACTTCTTTTTTTTTTCATCTAATTATTATTATTCATTACAACATTTCTAAATTTTTATATAAAACATAAAAATAGTTCAACTTTTTTAAATTCTAAAATAAAAATTATTTATAACAATATTTTTATTAAATTTCTTTATCTTTTTCCAAAACTCAATAAAAATCTTAACTCAAACTATTTTATTACCATTCACAAATCATTTTATTATATCGATATATTTCTCATCTCATCTCATCTGACTATCCAAACGAGACTTTAATATTTAGATACCATGTTACCCACAACCATCATTTTGGGAATGTTTGGGAAATAATATGAGATGATAAATCTATAAATGGTATTGAAATGATTTGAATTAAGATATTTTATTGAGTTTTGTAAAATAAGAGAAAAAAAATTGAACAAAATATTATAAAGTTAAATATTGTTAGAATATTATTTTTATTTTGGGATTTGAAAATTTTGAATTACTTTGTATTTTTTTTTAAGTTTGAGAAAGTTGTATGATTAAGCAATGATTAGATGAAAAATCTAAATATTTGAAATTGAAAACTATTTGTATTTTAGTTGTTGAACCCAAGGTTTTAAATCTCGTATAATTATAAATCTATACATAGATTTTGATTATAACAAATAAATTCAAAGAGTAAAGAAATCTCAAGTCAAGTTGTCTACACAATGGAATTAAGCACATCAAGAAACCAAACATGAGCAAGAAGGAAAGAAATTCACATTAAAGTCATAGAATAATATTGTAAATCTCTTAAAAATTTGAAATTAAGATTAAGGCTCAAAATTAATATTTTATTATAAAGCATTAAAATGCATTTTCTACATGTGAATGAATATTTTGAAAATTAAATTTGAAAATTTTGAAAAATGATTGATTTTCATCTTTTACATGTGCATTACATGATTAAAGTTTTGAATTTTGAAAATATTAAAAATGATTGATTGTCATCTTTCACATGTGCATATTTTATTTGAATATTTTTAAAAGTGATTGATACTTTTTTTGATTTATGCAAAAGGTAGATGATTTGTTTAAAAATTTTGAAAAGTAAAGTGTGTTCCTTTTGTCATATGTAAAAAGTAAGAAGATTAGATTTGAAATTTTTGAAAAATGAATGATATTGTCTTTGCCAATTGAAAAAGTTTTATTTGATTTTTTTGAAGAAGTGAATGATGTTATCTTTGACATATAAATATTTTTAAATCTGAATATGAA
Source organism: Carya illinoinensis (assembly GCF_018687715.1). NCBI lineage: Eukaryota > Viridiplantae > Streptophyta > Magnoliopsida > Fagales > Juglandaceae > Carya > Carya illinoinensis. The sequence continues at coordinate 14,371,664 of NC_056759.1, read as the reverse complement.
GTCTCATATGCCTATAAATAGATCATTTGAGAGCTTCACATCTACAACACCAAAAACATACAACATTCATTCAAAACTTTTATTCTCTCTTTTTTAAGTATTGAGGCTTAATCATTGTTTATTTTGAGAAAGATATAGTTTACGCTGTATTGTTCTTATTTCACTCATTAAGGAGTGTTTTCTGATAACATACCCACTGTCAACTCTTATATCAGTAAAAGGGTGTGTATAACCCTTGTGCATGTAAAAAGTATTCTATACAGAGAATAGTTGAATTACCACATGTAAGGTGATTATAAGTGTAGATGGTGTTCTACATGGATACTTTGTAGCGGTGTTGTTCAAAGGTATAATAAGTTTCTATCTCCACCTGAAGGGGGTTGAATAGTGAATTTGGGGCTCAAGGGGTAGCTTGAGGCGAGAACGTAGACAGTGGGGCCAAATCTCGTTAACATACTGAGTTTGGTTCATTCTTACCCTTACTCTTTATATTTATTGTTGTTTCATATTTCGTTTATATTTTATATTGTATATTTGATTTATAATTGTTATTTTTTTAAATACAACTCAATTCACCCCCCCTCTTGTGTTAGTTATCTGGGTAACATTAGTGATGTTTGAGAAAAAAATGATTTGAGAAGAAAATGAGATGAGATGAAATGAGATAAGACGTACAAAACCATCTCTATTCCCAAACAACCCCTTAATGTAGTAAGATCATCTACATGTTGGGTCTATTTCTCTCTTATGTAAAGAGTGTTTAGCTTAGAAAATTACTAAAAATCCTAACACTATCTACAAGAACATTAAATATTGTGAACTCTATAGATTGTGTTTATCTCATCTAAATAAAAAAAATCTCGATGGTTTAATATTAAGTGGCTATCATAAACTCAAATTTCTTCAAAATAATCTTAAAAACGGATCTACTCTTGATCTTTCATGTGATATCACATGATATGATTATGATCATATGCCCACTTCACCATTTTAACATGTTATCAAAGGTTTATTATAACAATAGAATCTATATATTCCAAAGTATTGGGGTTTAAAAGAGAGAAAAATGGAGGAAAGGGTGCGAATATGAATGCATTAACGCGCTTGTCCCACTAAAAAGTCATTGCCATTTTCTCAAGCCGAATGATTCCTATCACACTAAGATCATACTACTCCATAGACGTGGACGTACGGCCTCATGATATTCTCATGGATCCACAAGATATATAAAGCTAAAGGGTACACTTTTATTTCGGCTTAAACATGATTGAAAAGTTTGAAAAGATAACACCCAATTAAAGGGATATATATATAAATATTTCAAACTATTAGGCCAAATTAAAATTTATAAAATTGTATATTTGATCTCATATCTCGTGTAATTCTAGTTCGTATTAGAGTTCGACGAAACATATCATTTATTCATGTGTGACTCATTATATATAATTAAATGAGTGAACTTGAAAATAGAATCTTCTTTCGTATCGGTACTATCTTAAACTTGCATATAGCATAAATTAGTTAACGGTGAGATCGATGGAAGGCATTTGGAGAGAGAGACATGACACCGTCTAATATTAGTACTACAACCAACTTGTTTTTTTCATTATTCTTCTTTTATAGAAAAGTAGCTATGGAACAATATAAACACGACAATTGTCAGTATGTACCATCTTTCATTGTTTCCGAACATATATAATTTGCGGTTGTCATCTGCATCGAATCCATTTGAATTTAAGTGATGTTGATTTTTCATTCGCGCGCGCGTGTATATATATATATATATATACATGGAACGTAACTTATGTTACGTGTACGTACGTACGTGTATATGATTGTAAAGTTTAAGCAAGACTCGAGCTATATTTAGACTTATAATTAGTCAATAATATAATTAAAATTTTATTAAAATTATTATAAAGTGTTAAAAACCTTTTTTTTTTTAAAAATAATGTGAGATGTCATATGCTACCCGTTATTATCACTTAGTACGGAGATTGTAAATATTCTGCCAAGTATGGAAGCCAAGTTGTGGCTTCATATGTTTTGGCATGTAATTATAACGGCCAGAATAGTGAAGTTAGAATTTAAATATAGTTTTTCCGCTAATAATAAATTGTCTTTTGGCATGTAGGAACGATGAAGAATTTATGTTTGTTAATTCTGTTAGGTATAGTTATTTTTATGTATTTTTTGTATACTTTATTAATATGGAAGAAATGAATATTTATTGTATATTAAAAAAGTAATATAATTAATTATATTAGTAGAATGTATAAATAATACGTAAAAATGACTATATATAAAATTTTCATATTTTTTTTTTTTCGAGTTTCACCACATAGTACTAGTTTAAATTGGATTTGTTTATAGCACTCATATATAGCATAGGTTAAAAGAAGGAAGTGATGCATGTGCATGTATATTACATATATAAATGTATATATATGATAATCTTGTGTAATAAAACCTATCATGATAGGGGTTAAGCCGAATCTTATTAATTAATTAAGCACGTCTTATAGTGCAAGTCAAGATCATCATGAGTTCAAGATCTCTCTTTGACATAAATTCCATTGGGATCAATCTCAAAACCCAACAATTGCACGTGTCCAAAGAATTAATCTTACATTAATATATAATATTATTGGATAGCCTTGTAAATAATAATAATAATATCAAGAATATCATGTCATTCGCATGCAAATTAAAGTCAAAGTACTCGGTACCATTTGCGATCAAATCATGAGAAAGACTGATGGAGACCACCAACCATCACATCTATTGTTCGATGTATATAAAAAAAATTCTATATTCTATATTATTATTTTATTTTAATTTTATTAATAAAATGTGATATATTTATCATCATCGAATGATTATTTATTATATATTTTTTTATTTAATGATGATAAATATGTCATATCTTACTCAATAAGATGAAAGTAAAATAAGAATGTAGTGTATAGTATTATTCGAAGAAAAAACATGATTTATTAATTATAGGAAATCAAGAATATATATTCTATCAAAATTTTATATATAATAATTTTTGTGTAAGTTTTATATATTATATTAATATAATTAATTAATTTTTTAATACAAAATAATTTCTTTAACCAATCATATTGATAAAATATTAAAAAATAAAGAACTCATATTTGATATATATACACATGTTAATGCTAAAAAGTAGGACCTTTCATTAATGCATATCTACCCATTTTGATTATATAAAAAGTTGATGATTCCATTCCCTCAATTAGTTTTATTGAAAATTCCAGCATCGTTTTCAACACTAAAATTGGAACCTAGTTTTTTTAATTTTTTAATTAAGGAAAAGTGGAAAAACAAAATACAACTTTCATTAACCCATAACCATGTCCAGCTAGTTTGCTGGCTTTATGCAGTACAGTACGTACATGTTTTGGTATGGAAAACCTGAGTTGAGAAGACCATCTGATCTATCGATCAAACAATATTTCAGTCCATATCAATGACATTCAAATTGAGTTCTAAGTTAAAAATTTAGAATAATACATTTTTAAATGTTGATGTAATCATATAATATAAGAGCAATGGCTCATGTAAACTAAAGTTTTATATAAAATATATAAAAAGTTGATCAAAAGTCCATTCTAATGGATTTTATATTCTGATCTTTATTTTATACTTTGCTAGATTAATCCTCTAGATGTAGAGATTACTGTTTACAACTCTAAAACGTTTTTCTCCACTACTTTTGTTTACCTGTATTTCATTTTAGTCCCTATCTCTCTCTGGATGTTAATTGACTGTTTGAAAGTGGTGAAGAAGAGAAAACCACTTGGATAAAAAACCTTGTATTAGTGGTTTGGCATTTAAAGTTGGATTAATCTAAAATATGACACAATTATATAATATTATATAGGAAGAGATATTGTAAATATTAAAAAATATAAAAATATTACAAATTCATTGGTGATTAGAGAAAATATTTGAAATGAATAAAAAAATAATATTTAAATGATATAGAGAAACAATAGATAAGATAGTGTATGACCTATTATAAAAGTCAGTATGTAAAATATAAAAAGTGATTTTTGATGATGTATTTTAAATAATAGGATAAAGAAACCATTGTGAATGCTCCAACATCCTTATAATTAAATGTCCTAATTGTACTTTAGCTTTGCATAGTATATAAAGTATTAAAATTATTGTTTTGAAACATATATTTTTCCTAATCTCTAATCAAAATGAAAAGTTAATAATGAAAGTTTATTTCAAGCTTTGATAAATTATTGTTTCCTATGAAAATATGGTTAATCGGCTTAGTATATGATTTTATTAATTTTAGAGTTGTAAAGCTTCTTTATGCAAAGCATAGATATATATATATATATAGATATTTTTAATAAGTGAAATGGTATTTACAGTTATAGGGTGTGCAAGCGCTGTCTAATTTTTTGAAAAAAATAAATAAATATGAGATTCATATAAAAAAATTAATTTTTTAATAATAAATTTTATTATTTTTTCAAGATAATTATATAAATATTTTATGACTGTATGTATCATTAATCTTTTAATAATTATGCATAAATAATGAATGCGTATAGAAAGAATCTAAATATGACATTTTTAATTTTGAAAACAAAACTTGACCATTGGCATCATAATATAAAACATTTTAAAAAATTTCAATATTATGAAAAATACATATGTGTGTCATGACTCAGCACAAAACAAAGCCTAGGCCCAAAACCCGTTAAGCCTCCTAGCACGCATGCCCAAAAGATTGAGAGAGAGAAAAATAAAAATAAAAAAATTCAGAAATGATGGCGTTTTGGTTGTGCGATGCAGCTTTATTTTATTTTATTTTCTCTAGCGTGCGCCTCCGTTTCAGCCCCCTCGGCCATCTCCCTCTCTCATTGTATAATATTCAAAACTTTGATTTCTCTTACTGGCTCTTATTTTTGTTCTCTCTCTCTCCTCCTTTTTGTGCCAACGCAACCTCTCCCATCACGAAGAGACCATCCTCCACGCCAATAAGCTTTTCCGAACATATCTCTCTTCTCTCTTTTTGTCTGCTTCTCTATATTCCCTCTGCAAAATAGCTGCAACATCCAGCCCCCTCATCGTCATTTTCGTTGTCGCCTTACATGCCGCTTCTCTCCGTCCAGTGCCAATAGCGATGGGACTTCATTCTCGTTCATTCGTATCTCCCTCTTGCCTAGAAGTTAACCAGTCCAATTCGATCTGATTTGATACAGTTTTGGAATCGAATCAATATACACCTGTTTTGAAAAATTAAGAATCGATATAGACCGACTCATTGCCAAAACTGAAACTTTCAATTTTTTCAGTTTCAATCTGGTTCTGTCTGATTTTTTCGATTTACCATTTACACGTGTGGCAATACATAATTTTAATATTATAATTTTTTCAATACTAAATTTAATTATTAGAATTTAGTCTTTATTATTAACAATTACTAATTCATTGATGTCCAGCTATACTAGTATAGTATAAACAATGTCTAACTTGTTATTGAGATTAACTTATTAGTTATAAGTTTAATATACATGAATAATAAGATTAAAACTTCATGCTATATTAATTAACAATTTAGCATATAATATATATAATATAATATAATATAATATATTTTATATATAATATAAAAAATTAAGAGATATATATATATATAGAAGTCCGATTTGGTTTAAACCGGTTTTTAAATTTCAAAATATAAAAACCAATACCGAACCAAGTTAGGATTGGTTTTGGTTCTTAAGAATTGGTACCGGATTGTACCTATTACAAATCAGACCAAGCCCACTAGTTCAGTCAATTCAACTTGTTTCTAGTTGTTTTTTTTTTTACATCCCTAGTCTAAGTATTCTAGCCAAGTACTTCTCTCTCTCTCTCTCTCTCTCTCTCTCTCTCTCTCTCTCTCTCTCTCTCTCTCTCTCTCTCTCTCTCTCTCTCTCTCTCTCTCTCTCTCTCTCTCCCCTCTCTGATTAGTGTATCTCTCACTCTTTCTCTACTGGTGCACAAAGCCACAGTCGCCTGCCCCATGTCATCGGCAAGCTACACCATCCAAATCCTCCGTCTTTGTTGACTTTGGTGATCTCTCTTTGATTATTCTCTTATTTCTCTCTATCCCTCTCTAGTCTCTCCTCTCCCTGTAATGCCCCGAAATAAATTCAACAAAGATATATATATATTATTTAGAAATTAAATATGCCATGAAAACTTAGGAGAGATTTCATCGATTAAAGACTAATTAGGTTTTGATTTGTGAGCATAATTGAATTATGAACTGTTAAGGGAATGAAAAGCCTTTAGAATTTTTTATGCATTTAAGATCATAATTAGAAGAAATAGATTGCACAATTGATTCATATGTATTGTTAGGATTTTATAGTCCAATAAAAAGTTTTGTGATTTTCGGGTGCCAAATGGACTAATTGGAAAGCACCACATGGCATCTGGCATGTCAAGTCACCAACTAACCTTCACATTACCAGGCAGGATGTTCAAGTTAGCCTAAGAACAATAGGAAATCTTGCTTTACACATGGCACCATCTCCACCCTCCATTTGGACATCTTTTACACTTATTCAAGCATAGTACAAGTGTGTAAGTAAGTTATGTGTACTACAAGTTAAACCCAAACTCTTCTTACATGCTCATACCTGTCTTATACACACCATGCTCTCCACTCCACCCAACCTAGACCCACTCCCTTGTAGTGCTTGCCATGCCCATGTCCTACCCATGTGAGTAGCTTTTTCAGCCCAGAAGCCACCCCCACACTCAAGCAAACAACCCCTCCCCTTCCTCCATTCCCTCGACTAAGTCAAACCACCCAATCACCACATCTTTCGCTCACTTCAATAAGCAACCCCCATCACCTCCATGCCATGCCATGCTCGGTTCGAGCTAACCCCCTTACTCCCTTTTTGTTTCCTGCTCCACTTGAGCCCTACACTTGCACACAAGTTCACAAATTTCACTTAACATGATTTTGAGAGCAAACCGAGAGTGAGAGAGAAGCAAGGAAAATCTAGGCATTTCCTCTTAGTTATTGGCTTGGTAAGATCATTCACTTCAACCACTTTTCTCCTATTTTGCATTACTCTAAGTTAAGGGCCTGATGGCTTGGGTGTTTAAATATTTTCCTTAAGATTAAATGGTAGAATCTTGATGATGTTGGAGTTGATGGATTCGGCTAGCATGTATTGCTTGTCTTGGAGTTTTGTTTTGAAATGCCATATAGTCTTAGGTTTATTTGATGATTTCGGTTTTAAGTAAAGTTAATGGCATATATGAAGTATCAACTATTGGTTTGAGCTTGTAACACAAGTGTTTTCATTCAAAAGATTGGATGAACTAATTAGGTTTAGTAAAACTGAAAACTAGCATGAGTTCTTTTGGCAGATTTGATTCTTTTGAGTTCTAATGTCCTTGTTTGGTGAACGGATCTTCAAAACCCCTTTAATAAGAGTTGGATCTATGTATTAACTTTTGTTTGAGTCAAGAAATGAGGGTTTGAGTTGACTTTTTAGTAACTACTTTTCGATGCATGATTTTGGTGTAAGCTTTGAGGTTCTTGCTTATTGTGTTATTTGATCTTGAGGTATGGCTATGATATGATCAAAATGGTGCTAAGACCTAGGCAAGGCTTGACTATGATGGTCATTGATGACTTATTTCAAGGGAATTAGCATGATACATAAGGATTTAGTGAATACTTATGGCATAGGAATTCTGCTTTGTCTAAATAAGAATGAATAAAATACTCATGGCGTAGACATTCTGCTTTGTCTGACTATCTATAATATAATGAATGAAATAATCATGACGTAGGCATTCTACTTTGTTTGAATACTCTAATGAATTGAATAAAATACTCATGATGTAGGCATGATTGAGCTGAATTATTACATATTTTATGCATCTAAGACTCATATATTTGAATTATTTCATTATATTATTATTGGTTTTAGATGAAAAAATAGTTGAGAATCATTAATCCGAGTCGTGATTTACATTGATTAATGATGAGCTCCAAGATAGACCTAGTCTTAAATATCTCTTGCAAGTTTCAAATGAGGCAATTACATGATCGAGAGTAAAGAAGAGTAAGAAAGCAATGCAATGATAGGTACAATCCACTTGGAACAAGTCTAGCAAGAGCCCAATATTCAAGATGGGATTGAGAGAAGGAGATCCAGTTCTCATTTACATGATACAAGTAATGGAAGAGTGCAACATAAATTATGACGTATTATTATGTTTATGTAATTGAAGGCTTTAGACTTGTTTATTTCATTAAAATGGTTAATTTTATTAGTTATAGGAATTAATTTAGAATAATTGGGCTTGAAAATGCTTGGTCTACATATGTTTTATTTTATTGAATTAGGGTTTCAAAAGGCTAAGTTACTGTAGCGATACTGTAGCTACAATACTATTCATTCAGGGGTATTTTTGGAAGATGAGAGTTTATTTTGGCTAGGGTTTTAATTAGGTTTTGATTTAAATTCTATTTGTAGTCTTATTTTAACAAATTTGTGAAAGTTCATGAAATTTGATGAATTTTATTCATTGTAAGTGAGTTTATATTCTCTTATTTTTTTATTGAACTTTTGAACTTATCAAAAATAAATCACAACTTTTATGGTATTTCTCATTTGTAAGTTGGGTTCTTGAGACAGGTTTTTTAACAGGTCTAGATTTTCTTATAATCTAGGTTCTTGAAACAAGTTTCTCAACGGGTCTATGTTCTTCCATTGACTTGATTTTAGATTTCTTGGGTGAGTTTTCAAATTGATTGTGGGTTCAAAGGATTTTAATTCCGCAGGTTCATATCATTTGGTATTTAAAGTAAGGTTTTCAATCAGGTTAATTCTATCTTTTATTTATTGCATCTTAAATTCTAGGACTTCATTATTTGAGAGTTACAAAAAAAAAGTGGTTGCCAAATTTCTCTTTATTTTCTAGGATTTGACTGAATTTGTTATTTTAGGGTTTGTTTGGCCAAATTACATCATCTTGAGGCTGCCGAGATTATCTTGTTCATTAGGGCTTTTGTGTTGGCCAAAATTCCTTCTTATTAGAGCTGTCATATTGTTCCTCATCTTAGGGTTTCATTGATTCCCTTATAATTCCTATAAATTCTTATATGTTGAATTCAATTTTTTAATTTTTACAATTGAATCAATTGTTTGTGATTGAATTAGTGAAAAAAGAAAAGAAAAGAAAAGAAAAGAAAATTTCAAAAGAAATTTGAAAAAAAAAATATTGATTGAGCCTTATCATTAAAAGGGTTGAATATATTACTATAGTTGGTATCTTGTTCTGTATTTACTCTTTTTCTCGTATAATTTTCTTGATTCTTGTGTCATTTTATTCTTTCTGTATTTCTCTTGTTCTTGTTTCTTTGACTTAATTACTAGTTAGAATAAAATAATGTTGTATTGTCTTGATTGAATTCAATTAATTCTTAAAGAACTTAAGTGGGAAAACTCTTAAGGTAAAGTCAAGAGAGTGTGAGATCATTAACAGGAAAAGGTCAATTAAGAGTGAAACACGAGTGAAGTACCAATATTCGAGTATAAACACATAATGGAATGTGTGAGGTTTTTACTACTAACATTCTTTTTGTGCATCACATTACGATGTCTCATAATAGTGACTCAATACCAAAGGGGGTGGCAGACAATTTATTCTTTGTATTGCAGTCCATGCAACAAAAGTTTGAATGGTTGAATTTGGCGTTGGAGGAAGTGAGGGATATGATGGATCAACGAGATGCAATGAGTAGAAATCTACAAAGTGAAAAATATAGGAAGAGACGTGAGTCTGATATTGAGAATGAGTATAAGTATGAAGAGTATGATGAGTTTCTTATTGCCAGACATGCTCTTAATACAAAAATTAAGGTAGATGAAATAGAGCAGCAAAGAGAGAACATTTTTCATACTAGATGTCACATCAACAACAAGATATGTAGTATGATCATTGATAGAGGGAGTTATATAAATGTGTCTAGCACTATTTTAGTTGAGAAATTGAATTATTTATCTTGAAACACCCTAAACCATACAAGTTGTAGTTGTTAAATGATTATGGGGAGGTTAGGATAAATAAATAAGTGCTAGTTTCTTTATCAATTGGGAAGTACAAAGATGATGTGCTTTGTGATATAGTGCCTATGCATATTGGGCACATTTTGTTGGGGAGGCCATGACAGTATGATAGGAGGCTGATTTATGATGAGGTCAATAACCTATACAGCTTTGTAAATGATGGTAAAACAATCAAACTTGCTCCTTTAACTACAAAACAGATCCATAAGGACCAACTAAAACTCAAAAGTGAGGTTAATAAAAAAAGAAGAGTGAAAGTGAGGTTGATAAAAAAAGAAAGTGAGATCGATAAAAAAAAAAAAGTAGGAGTAAAAGTGAGAGTGATAAAAAAAGAAAGAGTAAAAGTGAGATTGAGAAAAAAAAAAACAAGAAGAAGAAGAAACAGTGAGATTGAAAATGGGAGAGAGAGAAAAATAAGCGAGAAAAAAGATGAGGGTGTGACTAAAATCTAAAGAAAAAAGAGAATAAGTTGAAAAATAATTTTGAAACTAAGAGCTAAAAAAAAAGATGTTGAAAAAGAGTGAAAGAAAAGATAGTGAAAAGGAAAAAAAAAAGAGTGAAAGAAAAAAGAAAGTGAAAAGAAAAGCGAGAGTGAAGAAAGTGAGAGAAAAATGAAGAGATAAGTGAGTTTTTATATACTCTTGTGAATTTTAATACTAATAAATTTAACGAATCATTACCTAACGTTATTATTTCTTTGTTATAGGGATATGAGGTCATGATTTATAATGATGTGTTTAGTGGATTGCCACCTATTAGAGAGATAGATCATTATATTAATTTTGTACCAGGTGAGACAATCCCTACCTAACCTTTATTTGAAGAACATGAGTCCGTAACACACTTGAAGGGACAATGCAAGTTGAATAGAATGCATGCCAAGTGGATGCAATTCATTAAGACATTTTCTTATGTAATCAAGTATACACAAGGTAAAGAAAATTTTTTAGTTGATACTTTAGCAAGAAGGTATGTCCTTATCTTCATTCTAAATGCGAAGTTATTGAGATTTGAATATGATAAGAAATTGCATGCTAATGATGATGATTTTGCTAGTGTGTATGGAGCGTGTGAGAAGATATCGTTTTAACACTAGATTGGTATTTGTTTAGGGAGAATAAACTTTGTGAGCGTACTAGTCTTATGCGTGAGTTGCTTGTGCATGGATATGGTTTGTTGGAACATTTTGGTGCAAAGAAGATTTTAGATGTGTTGCATGACCATTGGTAGGAGTATTATTTGCCATCTATTGAGTTTGCATATAATTGGAGTGGTCATTTTAGTGTAAGGAAGACTTTAGATGTGTTTCATAAACGTTTGTGGGAGTATCATTTTCTATTCATTGACTTGTTGCATGAATGTTTGCGAGAGTATCATTTGCCTTTATTATTTCTTATTCTCCTTTTGAAGTTGTTTATGGTTTTAATCCACTTACTTCTTTAACTTTGATGCTTTTGCTTGCTCATTAAAGGAGTAGCTTGGATAGACCTTATCAAATTCTTGAGAAAATTAATGATACTTCATATCTAGTGGATCTTCCAAATAAGTATCACGTGTCTGCTATTTTCAATGTTACTGATTTTTTTCCCTTTGATGCAGGTGGAAATTCGAGATCGAATCCTTTTGAGAAGAGGGGCAATGATGGGCTCTAAGGTGGACCAAGTCTTAGAAATCCCTTGTAAGTTTCAAATGAGGCAATCACAAGATCGAAAACAAAGAAGACCAAGAAAGTAATGCAAGAATTGGTCCAATCCACTTGAGACGAGTCTAGCAAGAGTCCAATATTCAATATGGGCTTAAGATAAGGAGATCTAGTTCTCATTCACGTGATACAAGTAATAGAATAGTGCAACATAAATTATGGAGTAGTATTATGTTTAGGTGATTGAAGGCCTTAGACTTATTTATTTCATTAAAATGGCTAATTTTATTAGTTATAGGAATTAGTCTAGAATAATTGGGCTTGAGGATGCTTGGCCCACATATGTTTTTTTTTTTTTTTTGTTGAATTAGAGTTTCAAAAGGCTAAGTTACTATAGCGGTACTATAGCTGCAACACTATTCATTCAATGGTATTTTTGAAAGATGGGGGTTTATTTTGGTTAGGGTTTTAATTAAGTTTTGGTTTAAATACTCTTTGTAACCTCATTTTAACAAGTTTATGAAAGTTTATGAAATTTGATGAATTTTATTCATTGTGAGTGAGTTTATACAATTTTTTTCTTGATTGAACTTTTGAATTTATCAAAAGTAAATCACAACATTTGTATCGTTTCTCCTTTGTAATATGGGCTCTTGAGACAAGTTCTTCGACAAGTCTAGATTTTTATATAATCTAGGTTCTTGAAACGAGTTCCTCAACGGGTCTAGGTTTTTCCATTGACTTGATTTTGGCTTTCTTGAGTGAGTTTTCAAATTGATTGTGAGTTCAAGGGATCCCAATTCCGCGGGTTCATATAAGTTAATAACATGGTTTATGCTTAATATTAGAACTTGTTATTTAATTTAGCAATATTTCTTTACAACACATTTTTTTAATATTCTATTCTTTTATTTTATTTTTTTCTAATTTCTATTTTTTTAGGCCAAGAAACATACAACATCAGAAAAGAAAGAGAAAAAAACTACTCCTCACAAAATGCAACACAGCATGCATTATTTGGTGGCTTGGCATTGGCGCAGAAGGGGTAATTTTGACAAAAGAAGGCACGTGAGACCCAAGCTATTTTTGGGTTTTGATGAAAAGTTGTGAATTGTAGCACGTGGGGGGGTTTTGGAGAGAAATGGCAGCACAGTTTGACATTTGAAAAAAATAAAATCCTAGATGCGGGCTTTTTGGTTTTACGAAATGAACAGCACAGAAGTATGGATTTTTATTTTTTCGGATGTTAGAGTCTTGAAAGGAGACGCAGCACAGATAGAACGAAAAAAGCACATTGTAGCGCCACTTGAAGAACTCTTTGGGGTCCAACAACTGCTGCCCAGCCTCCTCCATTACTTGCTACCTCCATCTCTATTCATCTGGCCTACTCTTTCCAATTTTCAGTTTTTATTTAATTTTAGTTTGAAGTTTATGGTGTATTTTTTTGAGATTTTTAATTTAGAATCATTTGGCTTTGGGTATTCAATTTCTTACACATTTAATTTTGATGTAATTGTTTTTCTTGCTCCTTTAAGCTTCCGTTCAACAGTGATTACAATTGTCATTTATTAATTTTGGGAATGTTATGATTTGAATACAAGGATGAATCTTAAAAAATTTATTTTAGGGCTTTTCAATTGTTAACTCGTATTTTGTCAATTATCTTCTAATTTAGCTTAGTTCTTGGTTTAGTTTTATTAATCTCTTAGTTCCATTGCATATTAGATTCATTAAAAGTTAATTATAACTTAAATAATTTAGTTTTACTAATTAATTTTTTGATTAATTAAGATTGTTTAGCTTAGTCGATTCTTTGATTGTTAATTTCAATTTATTAGTTTCTTACATCCTATTTCGACACTCAAAAATCTAAAAATATGAATCTAGTCCATGACTAGTGCCCTTTTCATTTCTGTTACACTCTTCTACTTATTGTACATATCATCACTTCGATTTCATCTTAGTGAATATTTTTACATTTACACGAGTTTCATTTTAAACAACTTTTTTTAAGAAGATGATTTAAGAATTTTATTCCTAATTATTACACAACATCCTTCTATACTTGGAATAGCTTTCGTGCTATTCGTTTTTTAGTGAATCAAAATTTTGGCACCGTAGTCGGCGAAGTTGCTTAACTTCAATTTAAACTCGTTATTTTTTTAATTTTTTTCTTTACTTCTATTTTATTTTTATCTCAATTATTGTTTCTCTCACTATCTTATCTGTGATTACATATTTCACTTGTCATCTACTAGTTAGTCGCTTGAACCTTATTTGTGCTATTTAGATTGATGTTTCATGTCATGGGTGAGAGACAGCTCAAATAGGTTGTTTAGAGTTACATCGAGTATTGAGACTAGTATACACAGTTCAAAGATAGATAACTCTTCTGTCTCTTCTATGAGAGAGGACATTAAAATTGAACAAACAATGGCTGCACCTGTATCACGCACTCTTAAAGATTATTTGCAGCTCACTCGTACCACTACACGTTCATGCATTGTTTTACTTGACGATACACCTAATTTTTCTATTAAGTATGGCATGATGTCAGTGATACCTCAGTTCCACATGATGGATTTTGAGAGTCATTACCAGCATCTTACAGACTTTGAGTTAGCTTGCACTACTTTTATTACTACTGTCATTACTGATGAATTTATTAAATTTCGTTTATTTCATTTCTCTTTAAATGATAAAGCAAAAATTTGATTTAATTCTTTGAGGCCTAATTATATCTCTAGTTGGTCTGATATGCAGCGTGAATTCTTACAAAAATATTTTTCTTTTCAGAAAACACAATTTTTATAAGAGCAAATCAACTAGTTCAATCAAAGACTTGACAAGACTTTCCAGGCCAGTTGGGAAAGGTTCAAGGATTTAGTGAACATTTATCCACATCACGGTATTGAATCCTGGAGGTTGGTGAATTATTTTTACACTGTTCTCACTCTATAATAAAAGTAGTTTGTTCAAACAACGTGCAATTGTAAATTCTTTATCAAGGAACCTGATGAAGCATTATCATTTTTTTAACTATCTTGTTGAGAGCGCACAAGAATGGAACACTCAAACAGATTGAGTTCCATTAATAGCACATCAACTAAGGGCTATTTCTGGTGAGGGTAGATATGAGTTTAAGTAGGATACTAATATTCAAGCTTAAATAGCTGCTTTAAGTAAAAGATTGGAGGTCATGGAAATGGAAAAAGTGAAGGCTATGAAAGCAGTAGAAGCATGCTCTATATGTTATGATTCGTACCACAAGACCTAGGACTGCCCAATTATGCCAATATTTCAATAGAGTAGGTCTGAGCAGATGCAATCAGTGAACTGGGTTAACACAGCATATAATCATTCTTTCTCCAACACATATAATCCAGGGTGGAGGAATCACCCGAATTTCTCATAGAGAAATGATCAGCCTGACCGATTGCCACCACCTTCTCCACATCCATTTCATTAGGGAGCTCCTCAGCACCAATATCAAACATATCAAAGTTCTCAAAGCTATCCTTTTGTAGCCCCTCTTGGATTTCAGCCTTATGTAGCTGCGTAGAGTTCTCAACCTTAATCATCTGTGAAGAAGTCACTAGATGACAGTATGGCACAGATGGCCAATACGCTTAAGAAATTTATGCAGATTCAGGCCATCACAAACAATCAGAACACTCAGGCCATAAATGAGTTGCAGGGCACATCAATAGGATGAGCACGACATTGAGCACTCTAGAGAAGGAAAAATTTCCAATACAGCCCCACCCTAATCATCAAGTATATCGGTAACAACTAGAGTAGAAATATAATGTCTCAAGTGAGGTTATTGAGACAGTAAAGGTCATTTTTACTTTGAGAAGTGGAAATGAAGTTCCCCAAGAAAAAACCAGAGGAAGTGAGACTAGGGTCAAATAAGCCTTTGAGTGAAGAGGCTGAAACTAGTATGGGGTACCGACCTGTGGTCCCCTATCCTCAGAGTTGGCAGCTAGCCAAAAAAACAAATACCACACTAAGATTCAAGAAATTTTCAAGCAATTAAAGATTAATATTTTACTCTTGGATGTCATACAACAAATTCCTTCGTATGCAAAATTTCTAAAGGACTAGTGCATAGTGAAGATGAAGCTGAATATAAAGAAGAAAACTTTCCTAATGGAGCAAGTCAATGCAATGATATTGAGTGAGATTCCTCAAAAGTTTGAAAATCCTAGCTCTCCCTACATTTTCATTATGATTAGTGAGTCACGCATTGGGAGAGCTCTACTTGATTTGGAGAGTAGTGTGAACTTGCTACCATTCTTAGTGTATAAGTAGTTGAAATTGGATAAGTTGAAAAAGACCTCCATCATGCTACAATTGGCTGACATATCAGTCAAGGTGCCAAGAGGTATAGTTAAAGATGTGCTAGTCCAGGTTGACAAATTTTACTACCTAATAAATTTTGTAGTTCTTGACATGCAGCAACCAGTTTTCACTATTCAACATGCGCCAGTTATCATTGGATATCCATTTCTTGCTACCTCCAATGCATTAATTAATTATCAAAGTGGAGTATTGAAGCTCACATTTGGAAATATGACATTGGAGATGAGCTTTTTCAATGCTTACATGATGCCAACACATTTTGATGACACAAATGATTAGAATGATGTGGAGGGTTTGACACCAACAAAATTTATTTTCTCGACTTTTCCTTTTTTCGATGATGATTCCATTTTTTAGCCACCTGAATTTTTACTTTGACGAAAAAACTAACCATTTTGATGAAAATGTCTTTGAAGTTTTGGATTGTTTTACATATTCTTCTCTACCACTTGAAATACAATTTGCAGGCACAAGATAGCAACTCCAGTTTGAAACTCTACCACCACCATACATACTTAGATTCTCAGAGGAAGAAGTTCACCAGTTAGAACTGAAACCACTTCCTTAAGACTTAAAGTATGTTTTTCTTGGTCCTGAAGAAGACACTTTCCCTGTGGTTTTTTTTCTCGAAGTTAAATCAGAAGGATGAAATCCAGTTGATTGAAGTCTTAACAAAGTATCGAGGTGCAATTGGTTGGACAATAACTGACATCAAAGGTATTGATGTTGTTATTTGTACCCACAGAATCTATCTTGAAGACAATGCTAGACTAATTTATGATACTCAACGTAGGCTTAATCCTACCATGAAGGAAGTTTTCAAAGAGGAAGTGCTCATACTGCTCGCAATGGGTATCATTTACCCCATCTCAGACAGTAAGTAGGTAAGTCCAACTCAAGTGGTACCAAACAAATCTGGTTTGACTGTTGTCAAGAATGAGAAAAATGAATTGATTCCAACTAGAATGGTCATTAGCTCGAGGATGTGTATTGATTATAAAAAACTTAATTCAACTAATAGGAAAGATAATTTTCCTTTACCATTTTTTGATCAAATTTTAGAACGTGTCGCTGATAATGTATTGTATTGTTTCTTGGATGGACTTTTTATTATTATTAGCAAATTGCTGTAGCACCTGAGGACCAAAAGAAGATAACTTTCACCTATCCTGTTAGTATTTTTACTTTTACCAAAATGCATTTTGGATTGTGTAATGCTCCAGCTACTTTTCAGAGATGAATGATGAGTATTTTTTCTGACATGATTGGGGATATTTGTGAAGTATTTATGGATTATTTCTCTCTTTTTGGAAAATCTTTTGAGAGTTGTTTACATAATCAGGCTTGTGTTCCTTAGAGATGTGAAGGAAAAAAATCTTTTGTTTAATTGGGAGAAATGCCAATTCATGGTTACTCGTGGCATTGTTTTAGGCCACATTGTTTCTTCTAAATGTATAAAGGTCGACAAGACAAAAATTGAATTAATTTCTAAACTTTCTATCCCTAGGACAATTAAAGATATTCATTTTTTTCTTGGCTATGTTGGTTTTTATAGGCGATTTATTCAGGGTTCAGTTCTGTTGCAAGACCTTTGTGTACTATTTTACAAAATAATAACGAGTTTGTTTGGTCTCATGAGTGGCAAAAAGCTTTTGATACCCTTAAACTTATCATTGCTCTTATTATGCAACCCCCACAATGGGACATTCCCTTTGAAATTGTGACTGATGCAAGTGATTTTGCCTTAGGAGTTGTTTTGGGTCAACGTGTGAATAACATGCCTTTTGTGATTTACTATCCTAGTAGAACTTTGAATGATGTCCAGAAAAATTATACCACTATTAAAAAAGAATTGCTTGATGTAGTTTTTGCACTTGATAAATTTCAGGCTTACATTCTTAGTTCCCCTGTTACTATTTTTATTGACCACTCTGCTCTTAAGTATTTGTTGGTTAAGAAAGATACAACACCACGCTTGATCCGCTGGATTTTACTACTTCAATAGTTCAACATCACCATTAAGGACAAGAAATGAGTCAAAAATGTGGTGGCTGATCATTTCTCCAGATTGCCACCATCCTCCCATCCTTCCTCTTGATGATAGTTTCCCAGATGAGCAGCTATTTGTGGTTTACAAAACTCCATGGTTTGCTGATATAGTCAATTATTTGGTGACTGAGCAAATGCCCTCTGAATGGTTAATCCAAGATAAGCGTTGATTTCTCTCTAAGGTACGACACTTTTACTTTGATGATCCGTACCTTTTCAAATATTGTTTGGAACAATTGATTTGAAGATGCATTCATGATGATGAGTTTTCTTCTGTGTTAAGATTTTGTCATATGGGTACATATGGTGGTCATTTTTCAGCAAAGAAAATAGTTGCTAAAATTTTGCAAAGCAGTTTTTACTGACCTTCCATATTTAAAGATACTTATAATTTTTGTAAGGCTTATGAGCCTTGTCGAAAATTGAGATTTATTAGCAAAAGAGACATGATATCTTTTTCCTCTATTCTCACTTTAGATATTTTGCATTGTTGAGGAATAAACTTCATGGGACCTTTTCTAGTTTCCTTTGGAATCATATATATTTGATTGGCCATAGATTATAAAATGGGTGGAGGTTGTCGTAGGCAAAACAAATGACCATCGAGCTGTCCAAAACTTTTTACAATCTTTATTTGCTCGCTTTGGCATGCCCAAAGTTATCATTAGTTATTGGGGTTCTCATTTTTACAACAAACCATTTTCTACAATTATGAAGAAATATGTTATCACATCGAGTTTCTACCCCTTATCACCATCAAACAAATATGCAAGGATAATTGACAAACAGAGAGAGAGAGAGAGAGAGAGATTAAAATCATTTTGGAGAAAACTATCAATCCTAATAAGAAAGACTGGCCAGTTAAGCTTTTTGATACTTTGTGGGCTTATAGGACAACTTTTAAAACTAATCTAAAGATGTCCCCTTATCAATTAGATTTTAGTAAAACTTGTCATTTACCTATTAATATTCAACATCGAGCTCTTTGAGCTATAAAACATGCTAACATGTCACTTGATGAAGTTTCAAGATTGAGAAAATTGCAAATCAATGAATTGGGTGAAACTCGTCGAGATGCCTATGACAACGCTCAGTTGACAAGTGACGCATGAAAATACTACATGATCAGAAAATTCATCCCAAGCATTTCACACTTAACTAGGAAGTTCTTCTTTCCAACTCTCACTTACATATTTTTCCTGGTAAATTGAAATCCCGATGGAATAGACCGTACAATGTAAAAGAGGTTCATCCTCATGAGACGGTAGACATTGTCAATTCGAAAAATGGTAATATTTTCATTGTCAATAGACAAAGGTTAAAATCATTGATGACTACTTTTGATCCAAATGAAGAGATCTTGCTTGTGCAAAAGCTCGAAAAAGTTTTTTGATTTTGATTTATTTATTTTCTTCATTTTATGGCTTTCTTTAATTGTATTTTGTCTTTTATATTTATTCATTGTTTTAGTTTGATTTTATATCATATGTTTGGTCGTTTGTGTTGCTTAGTTATTCCTGTGCATTTTCTTTTCCTTCATTCAATTCATTGAGGACCATGTCTCTCACTAGTTGGGGGAGTTTGTGTGCATAGGATAACACAACTTTTGCATTAATGTGATGTGCATTGATACATAAATAATTGAAACACACTCTATTTCTAGCATTCTGTAAAATTTGAGCATTTTGGTGGAGTGATTGAGTATAATTGTTTTGTAAAGATTTATTATTAAGCCTGAACATAGAGCATGATTTCTGATGCATCATATTTTGTTGATGTGTGGTTTGAAACATCAGAATTCTATACTTATTGAGATGAGACTTGGTAAGATTTATATAGAATGAAAGGAAAATTTTGAAGGATATTTTACACATGCTTACACCTGTAGTGTTCATCATTTATTGTCTATTAGTTTAGCACAAGAGAAGTAAGTTGGAGGACTACAAAGCCATGCTAAAAGAAAAAAAAAAAAGAAAAAAAGAGAAAAAAAAGGGATTAAAAAAGAATCGAAAAAAGAGAGATAAATGCAGCTTAGTTAGCTTTCCTAAGTAAAGGGTTAGAAACAGTTACCCCAAACTTTGGAGGTTGAGTGTTCAATCTTTTAACAGAACTGACGTGAAAACTGATAGTCCTTTGAGTTTTAAGGTAGTTAGAATCAATAATGATTAATCTTAAGGTTGAAAAATTCTAGGAAAAAACATGGCTAGTAATGAGGAACACAACTATTTAGCTATACACACATCTGAGTTCTGAGATAGTTTCTCCAATTCTATATGAAAGATTGTTGATACAGTTGTGGTGGATATAGCTACTGGGGTTGAGTAGTCATGGATCACCTTTTGTGAGAATTTGGAATTGTGTTTGATTACTTTTGTTTGGATTTTGATCTTTATGCGATATTCATCTCAATTAATTTTTACTATTTTGCTCAAGAATTAACAAAACGCTAGTTGGGGGTATGATTGCGCTGAATTATTACATATTTTATACATCGAGAATCCATATAATTGAATTATTTCATTATATTATAATTGGTTTTAGATAAAAAATAGTTAAGATACATAAATCTGAATTGTGATTTAAATTGGTTAATAGCATGGTTTATACTTAATTTTAGAACTTGTGATTTAATTAAGTAATATTTCTTTACATGCACAAGACATTTGTTGAATCTTTCATTCTTTCTTTTTATTTTATCTTATTTATTTATTTTCTATTTTCTAATTATTTTAGGACAAGAAACACACAACATTAGAAAAGAAAAAAAGAAAACTACATAATTCGCTCCTCACAAAACGCAACATAGCAGTCATTATTTGGTGGCTTGGCATTGGGGGGTAATTTTGACAAAAGAAGGCACGTGGAACCCAAGCTATTTTTGGGTTTTGATGAAAAGTTGTGGGTTGTAGCACGTGGGGGTTTTGGAGAGAATCGAGAACACGGTTTAGCATTTGAAAAAATAAAATCCAAGAGTTTTACACATGCGGGCTTTTTGATTTTACGAAGGGAATGGCACAAAAGTATGGATTTTTATCTTTTCGAACGTTGGAGTCTTGAAAGGAAATGTAACATAAGTAGAACCATTTTTTTTTTCGGAAGAAGCACACAGTAGTGCCGCTTGACGAACTCCTCAGCGTCCAACTGCTCCTGCCCAGCCTCCTCCATTACTTGCCTCCTCTATCTCTATTCATCTGGCCTGCTCTTTCCAATTCTTACTTTTTATTTAACTTTAGTTTGAAATTTATGGTATATTCTTTTGAGATTTTTAATTTAGAATCATTTGGCTTTTGATATTCTACTTTTTGCATATTTAATTTTGATGTAGTTGTTTTTCTTGCTCTTTTAAGCTTCAATTTAATAGTGATTACAATTGTCATGGATTAATTTTGAAAATTTTATGATTTGAATACAAGGATGAAATATTTAAAATATTTATGTTAGGGCTTTTCAATTTTTAACTTGTATTTTGTCAATTATCTTTTAATTTAACTTAGTTCTTGGTTTAGTTGTATTAAGCTCTTAGTTTCATTGCACATTAGAGTGATTAAAGGTTAATTAAAACTTAAATCGTTTTAGTTTTATTAATTAATTTTCTAATTAATAAAGATTGTTTGGGTTAGTTGATTTATTGATTGTTAATTTTAAGTTGTTAGTCTCTTACATTCCATTTCGACACTAAAAAATCTAAAAATATGAATCTAGTCCATTACTAGTGCCAATTTCATTTCCGTTGCACTATTTCACTCATTGTACATATCACCACTTTGATTTCATCTTTGTGAATATTTTTACATTTACATTGTGATGACCCGTTTTTACGGGTATTTTCACTAAAGACGCTTTTTAATTTATTTAATATAATAGTTCTTTTATTTTAAATTATTGTATTTTAAATTGATTTTAATTTATTTGATATTGTGTTTAATTTATTTAGTCGTTTTACAGTTTTTAATATCGTTTTCAGCGGATCTGTTTTTGGTTTCCGGAATGGGGATTGGACCTCATTTATTTTCTTTTTTCTTATTCTTTTTCCCTTTTTCCTTTTCTTTTTCTTCTTTTCTTTTTTTTCTTTCTTTTTCTTCTTCTTTCTTCCCCGTTTCCTCTCTCCCGCGCGCTGCCCCTTCTTTTTCCCCTTACCGTCGCTGCCACTTCGGCCGCCCATTTCGCCGCCGTCCGGCGGCGGTGTTGTACACCACCCCCACCATTCTCTTCCCCTCCCACCAGAGTTCATCCCCACTAATTTTCAGAGCCATCGGACTAGCCGTTAGCCGACACGAGCCCCTGGAAGTCACTGCACCTGCTCTTTTTTTTCCCTGTCGCCGGTTGCTTTCGCAGCCCAGAACCGCCGTTCGCCGGCAGCGTGGCCTACACCACCCACCCAGTTTTCTTCCCCTCTCACCGGTGAACATCCCCACCAAGTTTCACCTCCATCCGAGCCACCGTTAGCCACCACAAGCTCCTCCAAGCCATACGGTTTTTCACCGATTCGGACGCCGTTGCACCACCTCCGGCCACCATCTCTTCACAGCTTCTTCCCCTACCTCTTGCCGACCTAAACCACCCATTTTTGGCCTCGATCAGTTGCCGGAGTAGCTCCCACGAGCTCAACTCCGTTCAGCCTCTTTTTGGCCTTCGACCGCCATTTCCACCACCACCCATGGCAAAAAATCGTTTCCTTTAGCTTCATAAATATCTCAAGACATTTCCCTATCAATTTCGTGACTTTGTTTGTTCTCGTTCGAAAGTGGGTAATTTATTACCCACAGCAACAGTGTAAATTGCACTGTTACGTTGCTTTTCCTCCTCCGTTTGCAACACCGCGAGCTTTCAAAAAATATCATATAGCGCTGTAAGTATTTTTCAAACTCTACTTTTAGATTTAAATATATTTTGCTCATTCAATAAATATTTATCTGTTGGTTGGCTGTTTCCAGACTGAGTCCGAGGAGTTCGGGGGTCGGATGGATGGAGGACGGAGTTACTTGATTTATTGATTTATGGTTGGTTGATTATTTTGTGCATTGAAATCGCATTTACATGGTGCATGCACGTGCGTTTTATTTAATTTGAGAAAATCCTGTTTTATTGGCGTAAATGGATTTTCGGGTGCGTGTGTATCACGACCGCAAGCCGGGATGGGGTATTATCTCGGTGGAGCTCCTCTAGTCACTCGGGAGCGTAATAAACTGAGTGACGTCCCCTGAGTTGTCGCTGGGCGACGATGGGAGTGGGGGCTAGGGGATGCTTGGCTACGAACATGCCGGGCGCGGAATTGGGTATCGCTCTACGCACCGACTCCATGGCCCTTCACTGGCGAGAGCTAGAGGATGCTTGGCTACAAACGCGCGGGGCGTGAAACTGGGCATCGCTCGTTTAGGTGTCACACGCGTGGTCGTTACCTGTGGTGTGGCACAAGAGCCAGGGTGTGCGGATGACCCCTAGGGGATGTCATAGTGCATACGGATTAATTGTTTAATGGTTTGAGTTGGATATGTGCCAAATGTGACTTTTGGCGTGATATTTTGAAAGGTTATGTTTTTGGGCCAAATGAGATTTTTGGCGTGTGCGGAAAAATATGATTTTATGGGTTTTGAGCATTGGCATCATTTCATGCACATTGTTTGAGTTTTATATATTTTTATCTAGTGGTGTTTGGATTTTACTTACCTGCGGTACCATTTTTAGTTCCGTAGATTTTGGTGCAGGGTTCGAGGAAGAGGAGGAGACTGAGCCCGAGGATGCGGCTCCGCCGGAGATCTGGGTTAAAGTTGAAGTTTTGGTTGTTTGGTTTAAAACTATATTTCTGTTTTGTAATATTTTATTATATATATTTTGAACAGCTTTGTATTAAACTAAGAAAAAATTCTGGTACTTAGTTATTAACTTTGCTATCTGCTGCGTATTTCTCGTGCACATTCATTGCTTATACACACACTTGGCACACGTCGATAGGGTGGTGACCCGTCATGTCATCATCCGAACGTCTCGATTTTCCCGTGTCCGTGCGTGGGGATTTGGGGGCGTCACAGGTGGTATCAGAACGGTCCGACTCTTGGTAAAACCACATGTCTTGTAGGTAGTACCAGAATGTTTTTAAGGTTGTGTTTTGAAATTTATTTTAAGTAAAGTTTCTTTTTAACATGTTTTATATATTTGAATTTATTTGAGCTAGTTTGCTTGTGTTTATTTATTTAGTTATGTTATTGCATGCTGGTTTCTTTTTGTTTTCTTGTTATGTGGTTTTGGTTTTGGTTTTGGTTTTATGTTGTTGGTTTTAATCGTTTTTCTTAAAGGGGGTCAAGGGTTGTGTTGTGGTAGAAAGGCGGTATAATCGAGGATGCTATTATTAGGCATGAACATTTAGTGTAGTAGGCTTGAATTTTTAGCGATGTGGTTCACTTGTATGATGTTGAGGTCTGAAGAGAATGTCATGGTTTAGGCAATCTTTGTAAGGTGGGAACTCACGTAGCAATGAGGTGAGGAATTAGCTTTAAGTCGCTTAAAATGATTGAGGTCAAGTTTTTGTAGAAGTTATAGAACGAGGCTATAGTATAAGAGAGCATAGGTTCAACGAATTTTAAGGATATGTTGAAGGGAATTTTATTTAAGGTTTGGGGCCTTTTGCCGCTGTGACCTGGCAGCACATTAAGAAAAAATTTAATGATCACTTCTTTCCCGCTTCCCTGAGGTGGCAAAAAGCAAGAGAGTTCTCAAGCTTGGTCCAAGGGAGCATGACCGTGGAACAGTACGCCCGAAAATTTATAGAACTTGGGCGATTTGCTCCCCACCTCATCGCCACAGAGGAAATACGAGCCAAGCGTTTCCAGGAAGGTCTACGTCCTGAGATACGCCGTATGGTGGTCAGCCACCGGATATCCACTTTTCAGGATTTAGTGGATGTGGTCACTCTTGTGGAGCAAGAGAATAATTTGAGAATGGGCTCCCCTCCAGGACATAAGAGGCGGAATTTTTCTGGTGAAGTAGTTCAGGTTCACCTCAGGAGTTTGTTCAACGGACTAGGACTCGACCATTAGCAGCCTTGGGAGTGCGTATGGGAGGACGAGTGCCAGTTTGTGGAATATGTAATAGAGCTCACGGAGGCGAGTGTCGTCTGGGTAGTAACCAATGTTTTGAATGCGGCCAGATGGAGCATCTTGCTCGTGAGTGCCCTAGTCGAGTTCAAGAAAGCCGTGGAGCTCGTCGCAGTGGTAGAACTAACCAGAGGCAATTAGCTCGGGCTCATGTGCACAGTGACTCTTGGTACCGTTGGAGGCGAGGTTACGGAGACTCAGAATGCTGGAGTCATGGCAGGTATGGGTCTAATCTAATCTTTCGTGATGAATGCCTTGTGTGGTTTGTTTTTTTATATTATCGAGGCTTGGAGAGAATGGCATGATCTGAGTGATCTTTTAGGGAAGTAGAATAATTGAGTTCTTTGGTTCCGTGGAGTTTATGAAATGGTCTATAACGTAGTAGGTTGTAAGTTCAACAAATTTCAATGATAGATTTTATGAAGTTTCAGCAAAGTTTTAAAGTTTGGAGCCTTATAGATTTTAGGAAAATAAGTTTATGGTATTAAAGTGTTAGGTTCGACAAGCTTTGGGGGAGAAATAATTAAGTTTCGAGTTTTAGATTTCGTGATTCGGATGAGTAATTTGGTGGCAATTAGGGCTTTAGATTTTACAAGCTTTTAAGGTGAATGTTTTGGATTAAAGCCACCAATCTTGAGAATTTCAGAAAATGATTTATTATCTATTAATGTTTTAGAATTTGAAAGATTTGGGAGTCGATTGTTCTATTAAGGGATGTAAGTTCTTTGATCTTAGAAGTTCCGAAAGATGATTTTTATTTAATTTAAGGTTTTAGAATTGCAGAGTTGAAGAACTGATGTATAATAAGAATTGAGTTCGTAGTTTTACAGACTTAGTGTTGTAGCTTGATCTACTCTAGTGAGTGATTAGTTTGTAACCATTAAAATGGGGTTGATTAGAGTTGAGTTATTGATATGAAAATTTTTCTATAGTAGATTTCTTTGAGGATTGGCAGTAATGGTCTAGTTCGTGTAATTCTTTGAGGATTGAAGATATCGAGCTAGTTTAGAAAATAATTATTGTCAACTTGAGATTGTAGTAGCAGATTTTAGGAAATGATTTTTATCGATTCGAAAGATATAGGTCCATCAGGGTGTTGGAAATAGTAGATTTTGTGTTGGTATTGAATACGATTGAATTTGAGGCTATACGACCCGTAGACTTTTGGGAATGGATTCTTAGCAGGTTCAAGGTCATTCTCGGTACCAAACTTTAAGCAATGGCTAGTTGCTGATTTAAGGATATAAGTTGAGTAGATTCAGGAATGATTCTTGTTGAGTTGAGGATATAAGTACAGGTGATGGAAATGTGATAATGGATCACTTGTACGTTTGAATGATTTTTGGTGTTAGCTAAGAGTGCATGAGATCGGTGAGTAGTAATGGTACGTGCGTATGGATGTCGGAGAGTGCTGGTCCTAGTCTCATCTATTGTTGGCTTGGTAGGAGTTGAAGAGAAATCTGTGTGATAATATTAAATTCAAGAGATTTTGGCTCTGGGTCGTTTGGTAAGTTGAACGGAATGTACAGTCGAATCGGGTTACCCATTAGGATGATGGTTTGAAACGACTGTTGTATTCATCTTGAGAATTAATTGCGACTTGAAGTCATAGGAATTTAAATTGGTAAGGCTATACTTTTCTTTGGAGATCAAGTATCCAGTTGGGAGAATTGGGGATATGGTTATTTAACTTGAAAGAGATCGTTAGGTCACCATGTGTGGTGTATGAAGTAATAAAGCAGTAGGATCCATGAGTGTTGTTTAATAGTTTTTGATGGATTGAAGATTTAAACAGTATGGCCTGTCTTGAGATTTATTTGTGAAGTGCTATGAAGGAATTAGTTGTGCTAAAACTATAGTTTTTGAGAGTACAAGTAGGTGGATGAGTTACCAAGAGCGTTTTGATTATGTCTAGGTGATGTCAATGGTAGTTTATAATGAGTTTGAAGTATGGGATATCGGATAGAAGTTATAAGCGCTCTCGTTGGTTGGCCGGGAAGGACTTGGACCTTTTGGAGATGTTTCTTATCTTTAGAAGAGACAGGTGTATTTTGGAATGGTGTTATGTGTTTTCAAATTGGGGCCTGGAGGTTGATTAGTACTGGTTTCTGTCATCAATCAATGGATGTATTTTTGCGGAATGTCAGTTTTCGTTTAGGGCAGCGATGGCCAACTGAGGAATGAGTGGAGATTTGTGGTTTTTGGAAGTATATAATTTTCTATGGAAATGTGGTAAACGTTTTCTTGTGGTTAGATGTGGATTGAGCTTGTACTTCATGATATTAATTTTTGAGGATATAGCCTTTATGTATGTTGGTGAGTTATCAGAGTGCGCGCGAAAGCATGATTTTTGGAGATTTTTAGAAGTTCAAATTTTGTATCGATTTTGAGAAATTAGTAGTGATTCGGAGTTTTAATGGGAGATTAATCTTTTGGTCGTGCAAATTTTATTTATTGATGGTTAATTTCGGGAGGTGGCTATTAGGTTACCAAGGTTGGAATAGGATGAAAATTCAGAAGGTAAAGCAGAGGCGTCACTGATATTAGCAATTTATGGTGTGAAGTTAATAACTATTGATTTTGTTGGGAGTTGTCGATGTTATGTATCTCTCAAATATGTTCGTAGTTGTATCTTGTATCTGTTTGGCACTGATGGTTGATCTTACAAATTTCGAGGACGAAATTTGTTTTTAAGGGGGGAGGATGTGATGACCCGTTTTTACGTGTATTTTTACTAAAGATGCTTTTTAATTTATTTAATATAATAGTTTTTTTATTTTAAATTATTGTATTTTAAATTGGTTTTAATTTATTTGATGTTGTGTTTAATTTATTTAGTCGTTTTACGGTTTTTAATATCGTTTTCGGCGGATCTGTTTTTGGTTTTCGGAGTGAGGATTGGACCTCATTTATTTTCTTTTCTCTTTTTCTTTTTCCCTTTTTCCTTTTCTTTTTCTTCTTTTCTTTTTTTTTTCTTTCTTTTTCTTCTTCTTTCTTCCCCGTTTCCTCTCTCCCGCGCGCTGCCCCTTCTTTTTCCCCTTACCGTCGCTGCCACTTCGGCCGCCCATTGCGCCGCCGTCCGGCGGCTGTGTTGTACACCACCCCCACCATTCTCTTTCCCTCCCACCAGAGTTCATCCCCACCAATTTTCAGAACCATCGGACCAGCCTTTAGTCGCCACGAGCCCCTGGAAGTCACTGCACCTGCTCTGTGTTTTCCCCTGTCGCCAGTTGCTTTCGCAGCCCAGAACCGCCGCTCGCCGGCAGCGTGGCCTACACCACCCATCCAGTTTTCTTCCCCTCTCACCGGTGAACATCCCCACCAAGTTTCACCTCCATCCGAGCCACCGTTAGCCACCATGAGCTCCTCCAAGCCATACGGTTTTTCACCGATTCTGGCGCCGTCGCACCACCTCCGGCCACCATCTCTTCACAGCTTCTTCCCCTACCTCTTGCCGACCTAAACCACCCATTTCTGGTCTCGATCCGTTGCCGGAGTAGCTCCCACGAGCTCAACTCCGTTCAGCCCATTTTTGGCATTCGACTGCCATTTCCACCACCACCCACGGCCAAAAATTGTTTCCTTTAGCTTCATAAATATCTAAAGACCTTTTCCTATCAATTTTGTGACTTGGTTTGTTCCCGTTCGAAAGTGGGTAATTTATTACCCACGGCAACAGTGTAAATTACACTGTTATGTTACTTTTTTTCCGCCGTTTGCAACGCCGCGAGCTTTCAAAAAATACCACATAGCGCTGTAAGTATTTTCCAAACTCTACTTTTAGATTTAAATATATTTTTCTCATTCAATAAATATTTATCTGTTGGTTGGCTGTTTCCAGACTGAGTCCGAGGAGTTCGGGGGTCGGATGGATGGAGGACGGAGTTGCTTGATTTATTGATTTATGGTTGGTTGATTGTTTTATGCATTGAAATCGCATTTACATGGTGCATGCACGTGCGTTTTATTTAATTTGAAAAAATCCTGTTTTATTGGCGTAAGTGGATTTTCGGATGCGTGTGTATCACGACCCCAAGCCGGGATGGGGTATTATTTCGGTGGAGCTCTTCTGGTCACTCGGGAGCGTAATAAACTGAGTGACGTCCCCTGAGTTGTCGATGGGCGACGATGGGAGCGGGGGCTAGGGGATGCTTGGCTACGAACGCGCCAGGCGCGGAACTGGATATCGCTCTACGCACCGACTTCATGGCCCTTCGCTGATGAGGGCTAGAGGATGCTTGGCTACGAACGCATGGGGTGTGGAACTGGGCATCGCTCGTTTAGGTGTCACACGCGTAGTCGTTACCTGCGGTGTGACACAGGAGCTAGGGTGTGCAGATGACCCCTAGGGGAGGTCATGGTGCATACAAATTAATTGGTTAATGGTTTGAGTTGAATATAGGCCAAATGTGACTTTTGGCGTGATATTTTGAAAGGTTATGTTTTTGGGCCAAATGGGATTTTTGGCTTGTGTGGAAAAATATGATTTTATGGGTTTTGAGCATTGGCATTATTTCATGCATATTGTTTGAGTTTTATATGTTTTATCTAGTGGTGTTTGGATTTTACTTACCTGCGGCACCATTTTTGGTTCCGTAGATTTTGGTGCAGGGTTCGAGGAAGAGGAAGAGGCTGAGCCCGAGGATGCGGCTCCGCCGGAGATCTGAGTTAAAGTTGAAGTTTTGGTTGTTTGGTTTAAAACTATATTTGTGTTTTGTAATATTTTATTATATATGTTTTGAACAGTTTTGTATTAAACTAAGAAAAAATTCTGGTACTTAGTTATTGACTTTGCTATCTGCTGCGTATTTCTCGTGCACATTCGTTGCTTATACACACACTTGGCACACGTCGATAGGGTGGTGACCCGTGATGTCATCATCCGGACGTCTCGATTTCCCCGTGTCCGTGCGTGGGGATTTGGGGGCGTCACATACATGAGTTTGATTTTAAATAATTTTTTCCAAAAAGATGATTTAGGAATTTTATTCTTAATTATTACACGACATCTTCCTACACTTGAGATAGCCTTTATTCTACTTATTTTTTAGCAAATCAATAAAATACTCACGATGTAGGCATTTTGCTTTGTCTAAACATGAATAAGAATGAATGAAATCTTTTATGAAAACAAGCACGTTATGAAGCATGAAACTTTGACGTCATTGAAGTTATGTTTTATAAAAGCAAGTCCATGTCAATCATGCATACATGCCATGTTTATTATCATTCATGCCTTATAAACTAACTATAACTTAGATGTATAACGTGCTCAGATCAAAAATTTTCATTGTGGTAGTCTCAACTGCCATTCCTACCCAGAATGATAAAAGCTATGTGACGCCCTCAACCTCTACTTCGGATTTGATGGAGTTTAAAGTGTTGGAACATACAACATAAGATTACATACCTCTATTCATGATAGTTAAAGATGCATTGTACCTAACATACATCTAACAGTATGCAAGATTCACAACAGATAATTTCTTTCCTTTGAGCAATACAATATACCAGACGTACTATATTCCAAAAACACATATATGCTTCATAGACTCACATAATAACATATATTGAAAATGTTAAAGCACTTGTCTAACATGTCTATAACATAATGTATAGCTATACAATATACTTATCACTATAATTAATATAATTTAATTATCACTATGCTTATATTTAATTAACATAATTATCACCATACTATAATTTATATAGTTATACTAATCACTATAAATTATAATTAATAATAATAACTATAACCCGATTCACCATAACTAATATTACTAAAATATAGCTATATTAATAGTCTAATACTATTATAATTTATATAGTTATACTAATCATAATAAGTTAATAACTAAATCACTATAAGTATAACTATATATATTTATAAGTATGAATGTATTATTATATTTTTTAATGTATAACAATAATATATAGTACTAGTATATATTAATATATTAACATATTATAAGAGTTATAGTATAAATTATAATATAGAAATTATAATATACTAAATCACTATAACAGTATAACTAATACTAATATATAACTATAATAATAGTTTATTATTAATACTATTATATAGTTATACTAATCATTTTAATTAATACTAATATATAGCTATACATTATACTTATACAGTTGTTCTAATATATTAGTGTATTACTAATATATACATATATTAATATATATAATAGTATATTATATGTATATATACTAAATATATCACAATATAATTACATAATTATTAAACAAAATGCCCTTGAATAAAAAAAAAAAAAAGTTCATGTTTGACCTAATGGACTGATCGGACCGGACCGTCTCTAAGGAGGCTAGACCAGCCTGGTCCTTAGGGAGTTGAATCCGGTCCAGGATGGAAAAACCTTAAACGGAATAGGTCAGGTCCGGTCCGGTCCACAAAACCTCCCACGAAGAGCCAAACTCCCCCTAGTCACACTCACCATAAAACATAAAGTGTTTTTTTTTTAATTATTATTATTATTTTATAACGACCGGTCTTACCTTCTTTTAAGGATTTGCATGGATTTACATGCAGCCTTGATTAAACTTACATATAGTACTATTATTCATCTTGTTTACCCTTGTAAGGAAAGGCTTTATATTATTATATATGGAGCCTTAATTAGCCTTAGCCAAGCGCCCATTAAGCCATGCATGAGCCGTGCAGCCCTTATTCTCTAAGGCATGAACGTCACCGCTAGCCATTATTCCTCGTATAGGAAGAATATGGAAGAGAATTTGAACAACGGAGTACATGCACTCCCATGCCAACAATTTCAATTAATTTCAAATGTTGAAGATTATTAATGCATGGTAGAGACAAAAACAGACCTTAATTAACAATCTAATATGGCAGTAATAAGAGTAGCTGGGTACGTGGTACCGGCAGATCATAACTATAATCTGATCCCCACAAATCAAACCTCGTACGTACATCAAAAATTAAGTGTTGCACCAAGCACGTCCTGCCCATGCATGCAGCTAATTGCGCCATTAACGTGACTAAAGTATTATTCAAGCTCTTACTACACCCCCACACGAGTACGTAACGTTGCAAGAGTCAGTAATCTGAACGGTGAAATCGTGCAGGGGCCTCATTAGGAAGGTCGCGAATCCGGGCAGGTAAAACAGCAGCTCACATACACAACTGCTGTCTATCTGAGATATCCACCGGCAACAATTGTCTATATTTCGTGGCAGGTGGTGCTTATCCTTGTGCCGGTGCCCTCTATGTCTGTGCTGATGATTGTGATTGTGATGGTGCTCTTCTTCTTCGTCATCATCTGCGTCGTCCTCCTCCTGATCCTCGTCGAGGCCATTGTGTAGGGAAGGAGGAGAGGGTTCCGATGCCGGTGGGACCAATGAGCATGCATAGTTAGCGAGTGAAAATTGGGAGGCACAAAGCGGGCCGGGAATGAGCGGAGGTGGTTGCCTCACTCGGCACTCCGACTTTGGCAAGAACACCATAATTGATGCCGCAAACAGTACTGCTAATGTGATAGTAACAATATTCTTGAGTTTCTCCATGCATGCGAGCTGTTTTAAATCTTTATTAAGTTTATAACTGGCCATTGTTTCCATTTATATGGTTTGCATTCATGAGATTGCTGATTTTGTTTTACTTGGGTTACTATAAGGGAGGGGATGAGAGTAAAATAAAGGATTACCAAGAGAATGAGGGTTATTTGAGGGTAGCCGTACATTTGCTTTGTGTGATATAGGTTGGTTAGGTGAAGAACAAGCTGCTTTCTTTATGACTACCAATTTTCTTCCCACCACAGGGTATGGTACGTACTTAATTTACGAGTATTTCCATTAATGGAGGAAGAAAAAACAATTAAATAGATACATAATTTATAAACAGTAGTCCATATTTTTTACATGCTACAAATATTAATTAATTGCTAGGCCAGGGATCAGGAAAGGAGCTCGCCTGGTTCCCTGATCTGCACATTTAAAAATTAGTAGCGTAAAGACTACCACGTACATCAGTCTTTAGGTTCCCAAAGACTAGGGGTGGTTGCCTTGGTTGCCGGCCGGCCTGGTTGCCCTTGGTACCATCCACGCACGTACTACGGGGGGGTTGTTGTTGAGAGGATTGTCCAAAAGCAGCATATAAGGCTATCCATTAAAACTTATTAATAAATCAAATATGATACGCAAAGTTGTTATTTCCACCGATATAATCAGTATAATAAAAATGAGCATTTGTGATGAGTTATTTGTAATGAAAATAACTATTTGTGATGAAAATAGACTTATTTTTATAAGAAATAATCATTTTGATAGAAAATAACTAGTAGCAAATAAACAGTTTTTTTTTTTTAGTGAATGTTATAACTACAATATAGGATGTTTTTAGGGTTAGTCTTTGTTTTAGTTGACACGGGGAGACACAGTAAACGGATATAATTAGCTAGGGGAAGACCTATATAGTGTATGAGATGGGTAGATTTTTTTGGTGATTTGTTAGGATTATGTTCAATTACTTGTATTAGTTTGAAATTTTGTTATAGAATTGCCAGAGGGATAGACTGGTACGTAATTTGGAAATAACGTACTGTTGGCATATAATTCGAATGACAAAAC
The DNA here is from genome assembly GCF_018687715.1 of Carya illinoinensis. Taxonomy (NCBI): domain Eukaryota; kingdom Viridiplantae; phylum Streptophyta; class Magnoliopsida; order Fagales; family Juglandaceae; genus Carya; species Carya illinoinensis. Next base: position 14,337,762 of record NC_056759.1, on the reverse strand, counting down.
TGAGTCGTTGTAATTCGCTTGGTTTGAAACAAAAGGTCAAAGTTCTTGTGTTGTTACTAGACTACTCCCGGGAGACATCCAGTCGACCAAGACACTCATATTGTTTCCTGGTCAAGCAAGCTTCACTAGACATGCATGCGTAAGATCATGTGGGAGCAACAGAAAAAAACTGGAATTGCGCCTCAAAGAAGTATTCTTGCGATAACGGTGTAAGAACTTTTAACCCTTCACTATAAATGGAGCCAGCTTATGCGTGAATTTAAAAGTATGGTGGCCAATGGCATAAATAACCCAGACGAGAGAAACCGAGTGGCATATATATATATATATATAAGTGACCGAGGGGCCGAGAGAAATTAAAAACAAGTGTGATATATAAATCACCTAGGTCCTGTTCATCAGGCTGCTGGAGTTCTGATCTAGTGAAGCGAGCGAGGTTCGTTCATGGGTTCCACTATAGAAGGTGCTGGAGTTCTGAACTGCTGTTAATTTGGACATCAAGTGGATATCTCGTGGGAATATTGCAAGTCATCATGTTTAGAGTCAACAAAGGTTTAGGTTAGGTTTGGATATATATATAGTGAGTTGAGATGATATATATGAGTTGAGATAAAAGTTGAAAGTTGAATAAAATATTGTTAAAATATTATCTTTTTAATATTATATTGTTTTGAGATTTGAAAAAATTGAATTATTTATTATACTTTATGTGAAAATTTATGAAAGATTTAACGATAAGATGAGACATGAAATGGGTTAAAAGCCTCTCTCGATACAAACCAAGCTAAGTGAGTGATGATTTAGAAACTGGAGTGATTTAGGAAACTAGAGTGAATTTACACTATCATTTGCTTCTACAGTAAATTTACAGGTGGTGATTTAGAAACTAGAGTATTTTAGATTTTGAAGTTATTATTCAAATAAGTTTTTACTTCATCATCAATATCTGGTGTTATTGGTTTTCTTACTTTTTTATATATTCTGATATATATAATTTGTTTGTCTCATGAAATATTGCTTGGTAGTATTTATTTTTATTAATTTTTAAATTCTTCTATGTCGAGATTATAAAAACACTCATTCAGTCCCTCTAGTTGTATTTAGGATCCATACCATCCATATTTTTCAGATGTATATAACAAGACCATTTATTTACGATATAAGGACATACAAATTAAGTCAACTGCTTCTTTAAGAAAGATTTTGACTTTGTATGGACAAGTTATACGTACATGCTTTTGACTATATATGGAAATTAAAGCTTTTGACCATACATGGACAAGCTAAAGAAACGATGGATCAATATATAGTAATCGACTAGTGTTGCAAGTGTAGGAGAACTAAAGAACCATAGATCATTTGATTAGTCAATATGAGGTGGCTAGGGCCCATATGATTATATATTCGGTTGAGTGCTGGGGTTACCATAAGTTATGCTTTAAATGGTGGTCGATCTCCTTGCTAGTTGGAAAGGTTTACATGGCATCTTGCAAACTATAGTAGGGTAGTCAATGTCCTGGCCAGTCGGAGAGGTTTATATGGCACTCTGCAAATTTTTGCAGTATGGGAGTTTCATGGGCTAAAGAGGAGCTGGAGTGGAGATGAGTGGAAGAGCTATGTGGCAAAAGTTTGAAGGAAGAGATGATAGTTTTGTTAGTTAGGGGTAGTCTAATATGTAGTGGTTTTGGAAGTTGTTTAGTGAGAATTAGTACATTGTATAAGAGAAACATTATTGTTTGAATTAGTGAGGGTTAAAGAGAACAATGTCATTTTGAGAAATGAAGTGTTATATGCTTGTAAACATATGAAACACTCACGTTTTAATAATACTAAGTATAAAGATAGCACCATGAGTTGGGACAGGGGCCAACTCTGGTAATGATTGCTCATTTTTCCTTGACTTCTCCCTCTCATTCTCCATCTTCTATCTAGTTTCTCTCTCTATTTCTTATATTCTTGGAGGGTGACCACCTCGAAATAATCAAAGTAGTAGTGGGTCCATTAAAATTGATATCAGATTGTTAATGTACCATGGCAAAAGGTACACAATCCTATGCTCAAATTGTGAACTTTGTTAATCATATTCGGCAGCAGTAGAATAGGCAACAAATTGAGGATACCATTGCATTGTTGGTTCAACAGCAAGAAGCAGATAGAGTGGTTTTCCAAGTTGCTGCAGCCAATTTTGAGACTTTCTTGCAATAGTTTAGAAGGGAATGCTCAGAAAGCAAGGAATTTTCAAGAAAACCAGAATTTTGTTATGCATGAAGGTGTCGGTGAAGTACAGTATCATGATGTGGGTGACAGAGGTCTTACTAAAGGCATTAAGTTGGACTTGTCAAGATTTGTGGGTAAGAATCCTTCAACTTAGATTTACAAAGCTAACCAGTATTTTCTTTATCATCAAGTACCACCTGGACAAAAAATCTTTTTGGCGTCTTTTCATATGGATGAGGAAGCTCTCATATGATTTCAAGATGCAAGTGAGTTTGCGGCTTTTCCTTCTTGGGAAGAGTTCTCTCAAGCTATACATATCAAATTTGGATCATCTACTTATGATAATCCAATGAAAGCTCTTACCAGATTGAAACAAGTAATTATGTTACTTCTTACACAGCTGAATTTGAGTTGTTGTCCAATAGAATTAAGGTGATTTCAGAGAAAAATAAGCTTAGTTGCTTTTTAAGTAGTCTGCATGATGAAGTTAGATTACCTATGAGGATGTTGAATCCCACTTCTTTGAATGATGCTTTTGGATTAGCTAAAATCCAAGAGCAAAAAATTTAAGAGTACAAAGAAATCTTGGAGACTCAAATGCAACTAAACTAAAAAAATAAGTTTAGTTGCATTCGAGTCTCATCAGCAGAGTTCCAAGGGAGTAGTTTCTAGAAATGTTCCTATGTCATCAATTTTGGGCACATTTAAGTCTTTGCCTATTGCAAAGTTACCTTATTAGAAGATTTTTGAAGCACAAATGTAGGAATGATAGAAGAAAGGTCTCTGTTACTTTTGTGATGATAAATGGCATTAAGACCATAAGTGTGTGAAGCCATGACTTTATTTGATGGAGGGTATGGACATCTTTAATAACCCTAATGCTTTGATAGGGAGACAATGCTTGATAGGGAGACAATGCTTGATAGTGCACTGGAGGAGGTGGATGAATATGGAGTTATTCCCAATATTTCATTGCAAGTCATGGTAGGGACTCCAAACCCTAAGACAATGAGAGTGGTGGAGCATCTTAATAAAAAGAGAGTGGTTATTTTGACTAACACAGGCAACACCCACAACTTTATGGATACTGCAGTAGTGTCTCGATATAACTTGATTGTTGACAAGGATAATCATATCCAAATGAGGGTAGCCAATGGTGATATGTTGATCGAGTAGTAAAGGTAAGTCCATGGATGTAGGGACCGGACCACTATACAAGGGATTGTGTTTACAGTTGTTTTTTTTTTTTGCCTTAAATTTGGGGGGCTGTGATATAGCCCTTAGAATTCAATGGTTGTTATATTTGGGTCATGTACTTTGGGATTTTGTGGCATTGAAAATAGACTTTTCACATAAAGGTAAGGCAGTTTGTCTCAAATGCCTTATCTATACCACTGAGTTAGTGGGTGATAAGGAGCTTTCCATTATCACAAAGGTGGGGTCTAAGGAAGTATGGTTACAACTTCTATCTTCTACAGATAGCTCACCTTAGCATGTAATGGAAGAGGAGATTTCTAAGTTATTGTAGAGATACACTTAAGGTTTCTGATGAACCTAGTGGATTACCTCCTTAGAGAACTAGAGACCTTCAGATAGTGCCTAAATAGGAGTCTGTGCCAGTAAGTGTTTGACCCTATAGATACCCTTATTTTTAGAAAATAGAAATTGAGAAAATAGTTGTAGATCTGTTGAAGTATGGGGTAATCAAGCAAACTTTTATGAATGATGTGTTCATACCATTGTTGAGACAGTTTGTTATAGTTTTTTTTATGATATTTTGGTATATAACAAGGATTGACAGTCTCATCTGCCACATTTGGCTATTGTTTTGAAGGTTTTAAAGAAAAATCAGTTGTTTGCAAAGAAATTGAAATGTCGTTTTGCTTGCACTCAAATTGAATACTTGGGACATTTGATTTCTAAGAATGGGGTGAAGGCTGATCCTAAGAAGCTGGAAGCTATGTAGAGCTGGCCAGTCCCTAAAAATGTTAAGCCTTTGATGAGGTTTTTTAGACTGACAAGGTATTATAGGAAGTTTATTAGGAGTTATGTTCAAATAGCAAGTCCTTTGACTTCACTATTAAAAAAAGGCATTTCAGTGGTCTACAGAAGCAACAAAGGCATTTGTGCAGTTGAAGGAGGTTGTGGCTAGCCATCCAGGTTTGTCTCTGCCTAATTTCTTAGAGAAATTTGTTATTAAGTGTGATGCTTGTTGTGTTGGGGTGGGTGAAGTGCTGATGCAAAACCAGAAGCCCATAGCCTTTCTTAGTCAAGCTTTAAAAGGGAAGAATTTTCCCATTTCTACTTATGAAAATGAGTTACTGGTTTTGGTAATAGTTGTGAGAAAGTGGAGATCTTATTTACTTGGTAGTACATTTGTCATAAAAACAAACCACCATAACTTGAAATATATGTTGGAACAAAAGGTTGAAATAGCAGCTCAGAAGATGTGGATTTTGAAGTTGTTAAGATATGCAGTTACTATTGAATATAAGAAAGTGGTAGAAAATAAATTGGCTGATGCATTATCCAGAGTGGATGTCTCAGATAATTTTGGCATGCCTTTTGCTATTTTCTTTCCCACTTCAACTTGGTTGGAGGAACTTAAACAAGCCTATGTGGTTGATGAGGTAGCACAACAGTAGCTCAATCTATTCCAAAGTGGCTTACCATCCACTTCTTCCTTCACTCTTAAACATGGCCTTTTATTTTTAAGAAATGGAGGATATATCACTACAAGGAATAGGTCTTTTCCCAGTGATTTTATTTATGTTGCAAAAGAAATCGTCATAATAATTAGTTATTTGCAGCGAAATTTAATTAGTCGCAATGAGTAAACATCAATCTTCACTTTTTGACTTAGTTGTCCTCACTTAATTATTTGCAACGATTTAAGGGATTTTAGAGTCAAAAAAAATAGTTGGAATAAAAAACACCAAGTCGTTGATAGATAAAATCAATAGGAAAAAATACGGACGCCAAAATCCACTTAACATTTTATTCCCCCCCTCCCCCGTGCCTTACCAATGCTTCTTCACAGTACCCCCTTCTCCACTTCCACGTTCTTCCTCAATATTTCAGCTACTTGCAATTAAATCCCTTTTGTTGAATTCATACGTACACACGACAAAAATCTCCATTTCCAAATACATCACAAAGCTTGATCTTTGGGCTCCACTTCATTTTCATTCTCCATAGAAGCTAGGGTCGTCATTTCCTTCCTAAACTAAATCTGTGCCTCTGCCTAGAAATCGTCGGGGGGTTCTTGTGGAATTTTCAAGTATCGGAGGGCAAGCATATTCGACCAAGACTCTTGGAGTGAATTCCTTTGCGACAACACAAGTATTGCTTGAACTCATTTCTCTATCTCTCCCCCTTCATATCTAGACTAGTTCTTTACAAAAATTGATAATTTTCTTGTAGATTAATTTCTATCTATTTGAGTTAGAAAGCTTGAAGTTTTTAGCACGAAAATGAATCCTTTATATCTGCATTTCATGTAGGTGTTGGTGTGGGTATAGCCTCGTGAAAATATTTTTATAAAATTTCTAAGTGATTAAAATATTTTTCTTCACATAAATAAAAAGAACGAAAGGGTTCAACTGGTTGAAGAGGAGATCGATAAGAAAAATTGGTAGAAACAGTCAAATAATGTTTGTATTATTCATGATTCGTTTTCTTGTGGATGGTTTTGTTTGACTGATTTGAAGATATATAGAAACGAAATTCTTCAAAGAAAAAAGAACAAATTCAAAAGGGTTTCATGTACTGATATGAGTTTTATGTTCAGGGACAACTGGAGCTTTGCCACAACATTGAAGGGGTTAGTCAAATGTATAGTCGCATGGTTGTAGCAAAGTTGTGGATGTTTCAACTACCAATATTTCATCACAAAATGAACTAGGTTCCATAGAATCTGAACCTCATTAACGGTGTGTGTTTATTGAGAGAATTTGCAAGGAAGAAAATATCTTACTTTATATTTGTAAAATACATTAGCTACTCCAATTTATAGTACTTAATTGCCTTCCATTAATGCACCGTGCCAGTGTTTAGATTACTAAAACAATTAATTAAATGTTGTATTGGATGATTGAATTTAAATTATTAAAAAATGTCTCAAGTATTAGATGAATGAAATTTTTGGTTTAGCATACATAACATTTATTTGGGAATATTGTAAGTGAGTTGGAGCAGAATTACATGATTAGGTACCTAAAAAAAATCGAAATCTGCGTACTGAGCAGCTCTTAATATTGAAATGTCCATTTGCAGCGATTTATTAATCATTTGCGGTGAATATATATCACCACAAAATGGGATATACATGCTGCAAATATTATTCACAACATTTTTTTAAAGCTGAGAAATAGTTATTCAAATAAAAATATATCTTTGCGCTGTTGTAAAAAACGCTGGAAATGATACCTCTTTGCAACGTATAAAAATCGCTACAAATAATCACAGATATGTCCAGTGTTTCAAAATTCACTACAACTAATATTTTATTGCAGCGTATGAAAATAGTGCTATGAATAAGATACATTTATTTGCAGTGATTTTAATGGTATTTGCGATCATTGGTGCTCTGCAAAAACTTTTTCTCAAAGATTTTAGACAGAAATAGAATCAAAATTTTGGCAATTTTATTTGATATTTGCAGCGATAAAAATCACTGCAAATGCCTTAATATTTATAGCGATTTTAGCCTTTCGCTGGTTTTATTTATAAGTGAGTAGACAAATACAACTAACATGTGGTGCAGCATAAATCGCTAAGAATAAGTTATTGCTACCTATGGACTTTATAGAAAGACTACCTATTTCTAAGGGTTATTCATGTATTATGGTTGTTATGGACAGGCTCTTGAAATACTCTCATTTCATGGCACTAAAGCACCCTTTTTACAGCTGCAAAGGTAGCCTCCCTACTTTTACAAACTCCTTTTCAAAAGAACTCCTTTTCAAAAGAACTCTTTAAGTAGCAAGGAGTTACTATTTCTAAATCATTTACTTATCATCTTCAAAGTGATGGGCAAATTGAAGCTATTAATAAGTGCTTGGAGCAGTTTTTGAGAAGTTTTACTGGTGATAAGCCAAGACAATGAGTTGAGTGGTTGACATTGGCTGAGTGGTGGTATAATGCCACTTTTCATACCTCGACTAAATTGACTCCTTATGAGGCAATTTATGGTGGGCCTCCAACAAAGTTATAGCATTACATTGCAGGTTTAACTGCTAACCAAGCAGTTGATGATTTGTTGAAGTCTAGGAATCAAATTTTTATCATTGTTAAATAGAAACTAGTAGTAGCTCAAAAGAGAATGAAACTTCAGTTTGATAAGGGTAGGACTGAGAGGGAATATGCAGTGGGTGATTGGGTACACTTAAGCCTTCAGCCTTACAGGCAGCATTCTTTGGTGGCTAGACATAATCTTAAGCTCTTCCCAAGATTTTTTGGACCATTTCAGATTACACATAGGATTGGGCAAGTCGCTTACAGACTTGATCTCCCTCAGCACACTTTAATCCACCATGTATTTCATGTTTCTTGTTTAAAATGCAAATTAGTATAGCACATTCCACCTCTCTCTACATTACCTCTAGTTGATTTTCAATGAGAGTTGTCACTTGAACCTGAATCCATTCTACAACAAAAAAAATCAAAAGGTCAATAATAGAGTTGTAGTGAAGTGGCAAGGAGTTGGAGTGGAGGATACTACATGGGAATCTTATAGGCAATTAGAGGAGAGATTTCCTCATCTTGTAAGTAAGGTGCTTTAAAAGAGAAGAGTGTGTCATGGGCTGAAGAGGAGTTGGAGTGGAGCTGAGTGAAAGAGCTATGTGGCAGAAGATTGAAGGAAGAGATGACCATTTTGTTAGTTGGGAGTAGTCTAATACGTAGTTGTTTTGGAATTTTTTTAGTGAGAATTAGTAAATTGTATAAGAGAAACGTTGTCATTTGAATTAATGAGTGTTAAAGGGAAGAATATCGTTTTGAGAACTGAAGTATTATATGATTGTAAACATATGAAATGCTATCATTTTAATAATACAATGTACAGAGAGTACCACAAGTTGGGACAAAGGCCAACTCTAGTTTTGATTGCTCATTTTGAGTCTAATTCTCTCTCTCCTTCTCCATCTTCTCTCTACTTTCTCTTCTATTTATTGTATTCTTGGAGGGTGACCACCTCGAAATAGTCATAATAGTAGTGGCTCCTTTACAAGGAAATGGTCCCTATATGTCTATTGTGATATATTTGAAGGGAAAGAAATAACCTGGATTTTGAGGACAAAGAATGCTCATTGGAGGAACGACACTTGTTCTTAGATTTTATTGTCATGGGCAACTGTTATGGATTTCAACAAACTCAACTTTCATGATTTTCTTATATCTATTTGTAGTCGTCTTTTGTTGTATATGTCATGTGAGCTTAGACTACACCTTATTTTAATAATATTAATAAAGTTTTCTTGTACCTAATAAAAATTAAAAAAGAAATGGCCAAAGAAATAAATATCCAAAAAAATAGTTTTAAAATAATCTATTCCAAAATCTTCTTACTTATTACTTTTAATATTCCCACATAGACAACAATCATAGTAAAATGTCAAGACTTACCAAAAAGAAATAAAATTTCAACACTTAGCTGAATGGGATACAAAATGTCAATTTCTTCTCTCATTGCATCTACTTGAGCACTACAATCATGAGCAAGGATCCATATTTTTTTATCAAAGCAATGCATCAAAACTCACAAAGTTTCTAAACATCATAAAATTATTCTCTACAGAAGTCAGGCAAATTTAAGATGTAAATTTCAGAAAAATCTCATTCAAAATGTTCGATAAGTTAAAGAGCTACGATGAATTTAGAAATTAATTAATGATTAATCATCATGTTTATAAGTTCATGAGTTATGTAATGTGTGTAATTATTATTGACATATATGATGATAACCATATCTAACTGTAGAGAAATTCCATAATTAATTGTCAAAACTATGACTCCCACTAAAATGCAAGCACGTGCAATATTTTCACTTTTATGTGAACTATTTCTCATAACAATGGAAATAGGTCAAACTAAGGAGAAAAATAGTCATCTAGTCATTACTTTTATAATGCTTGAATGTGCAAGACATGAGTTGCGCCTATAAAACAAGAGAAGCATTACATCTACAAAAATTATTTTACAAAAAATAAATTTACAAACTAATGTGATTCAGTGTGATATATCAAATTTACTTTTTGACTACTTTTTATAGATCAACTAAGATTACTTCAACATCCAAATATAGCCTTAAATTACTCCCCATAAACCCTTCTTCTTCTTGGAGAAATTCTATAAGACAGTCACTATAATAGAAACAACCTTTTACATCCAATTCTTTTCCATCATTGTATATATTGCCATGACAAAAGAGATCTTACGTCTTTGTCAAAACCATCGCAAATTAACAACAAAAGTGGTTAAATTTCGTAATGTGAATAATGTAAATTACATTTGCGTTCATTTACTTATATTTGCATCGATTTACTTATATTTGCATCGTATTTATACCGGCGCAAAAAAAGGAACAAGTTCCATGTGTTAAGCGGCGATTTCATTGAATTGCAAAAAACAATTCATACTATTGCAATGTACATTTTATTTTTTATGTCCAATTTTATGACGCAAAATAATATATATATATATATATATGCACCCTGTGTTGTCAATTCATCAATTTTCCCACCAAATTTTTCCAAACCCTAATATCACTGAGAGATGTCAAGTGGCCTCCATTAATCAAGTCATGAATTAGCAAATTGATCAAGTCGCGATATTTATATGAAAAATCTCTCTATTGTTATGACCCGATCTCCATTAAACCCATATTTTGCTTACAACTCCATTCAAGATATTACCCATATCAATCTAATATTCAAAGATTGTGCTCTAATATTTGGCCATAACTTATCCACCAATACTGTTATGTGCTATAGCTTTTTGTCTAGAAATGCTTAATAGCTTTGGAGCATTTGTCCCTCTAGTTTTCTAATTCTATACAAGATTCGATTATCAATTCTCACTTACATAATTTGAGTATTTGCATTCTCTATTCTATATTAGTTGGCCTCATTGAATCGTTGTATTTCTCGTTTATATAACTGCAAGATGATTGGGCATCTTCATACTATAGTTTGGAAAATTGAATTTTTCACTTTACCATCACTATATGCTATTTGTTTGATTAAGTTTCCGTAGACCATGTTTAATTCGTTTATTTCTAAATCAAGGGAAATGCATATAGTTTCTTTATAGCCATAGCATCATAAAGACATAAATAGGCTTGTTGTAGAAAATTATGTTTCTATTGGTTCACCAACTAATGATCAATTGTCAAAAGGTCATGGTCAAACATTTGTAATTTTTTTTTATATACCCAGCATCTTAGTTGGATGTTGTAATTTCCAACTTACCTCTATAAAATCACGAAACTATCTACCAATTTTGTTGAATAAATTGGTTAAATCTCAAAATTATGATTATTAAACGAATCAAATACTGAAAGAAAATAAGCAAACTTGCATAACACAACAATTGGTTATGAAATAAAATCTTTTAAAAAACTTTTTAAAGGTAAAATCCTATGGGGCAGCCAAACCTAGGAAAATCAATCTTATTGTTTAAAAATCAATTACAAGTAATTCTCAATTTCAAAACCTTTGTAACTTGACTCTCTTACTTATCCAGACAAATGCTCCATTTGTCTTCTACCACAATAGCAGACAAAATCTTTCAAACTATTGACTTCTATCCTGGAACTCCAGTACTGAAATCCAATCAACGATCCTTCATACTTGAAGCATGATCACACTCGAAGAGAGATCACAAATATGAAAATTCACTACGAAATTTTCTCAGTAAAATATGCACTAGAAAGAGTTCTAGAAAATATGTAGATCTAAATCTCAGCAGATTCTAACCATTAGGATCCCTTAAATAAACAATTTAGAAAGAGTTCCAGTTACAGTAGGATTTTGCTGACAGATAGAATCTATCGCGAGGACATCTCCTGATGAATTGTTAACATTTTGCGATAACTCTCTGCTGCAGTGATTGATTTCTGTTAAACTTTTATTATAGATAAATGCAAATTCTCATGGACTTGATTTTTACATAAATGACTTATCTAAATAACCTCTAAAACTTCTAGATAAAATCAATATTGTTTAGAGATAAAGTCAATAATTATTTTACATTCATTCAAAAATTACAAATATAATAATAAGATAAATCTTATTATTTAATCATATAATCCTAACCAATTTTTGTCTTTACAATCTCTCCATTTGGCGGATTGGTGACAAAACCAACTTGATGAATGTAATATAAAACCTATCAAGAGTGCAAACAACAAACCAAGAAACCAAGTGGAAATTCCAAACAAATAATCAAGAAGAAAACAATATTGACATAGAACAATATTCCAGTCCAACATCAAATTTAAGTCCAACAAAAATAAACAAATATCATTGAACTCCCCCTCAATAAATTCATTTAAGCAAGTTCATTAAACTCCCCTTCAACACCACTTATTGAAACTCCTAAATTTCACAATACCAAAATATTTTAACATATTTCAATTTACTCTTCCAATACTCTCCCTTTTTGTCATAAATCTGACAAGACTGATAAGAGAATAAATATTATTTATGTGTTCTTAGATGAAAGACATGATGAACAACTCCCATGTACCTCAAATTTTTATGGATTAAATATACCTGATGTATGAGCATGAATGTATGTCAAATAGTGAGCAAATGATTGAGACAACTTAGTTGAGACAAAAAATCAAACACTTGGTAAGTGTACCATGAAAACCAATTGACAAATGCCAAGAACCTACTAAAAAATGGTCCTCTATACATGTATAAAATAATCTCATATGAAAAAATATTCAAATATTTAAGGTACTCTAGCTCCAACATCATAAAACAATAATCAAAATCTCAATCTCCATATATAAGCGCCAAAACCTAGAATTGGAAGGAGAAAATGATTTGAATGAATATAAAATTTTACCATGATGGAGAATCTTTAGTCAACAAATTCGGAACCGAGTATTTCTCCCAAGAAAATCGAATGAAATGTGGATAAGATAAGGAGGGCTAGGACTCATGTATGAGGAGTATTGTGTGCTTAGGTGAGTACCCGTGCAAGTGAAGGGGCAATTATGTCGAGAGGCTGAGCACGTCTTTGTGACTTAAATCAGTTAAACCTTACATGTGATTTGTGCCTTAGAGTCCCACTAGAACTTATGCTAATAAATTAGAAACCAAGTCCCAAACTCCTTCGATGGATTCCATAACCCTAGCATCGAGGAGCTGGTAGAACATTTCAAGCCCCACCCTCCTGGATATAGGTTCTGTCCAACGGATAAAGAGCTTGTCGAGTGTTACTTGAAGAGAAAGATATCGAACCAACCAGTGCCGGTGAGCTGGATCGTGTCGGCTAACATCTATCGTCACAAACCCGAGTTTCTTTCAAAGGTATTCAAGGATTATGGAGAAACAGAATGGTACTTTTTCACACCAAGAGATCGAAAGTATCCAAATGGAACTCATCCAAGTCGATCAACTGATGGTGGATATTGGAAGGCCACAGGAGTTGACAAGTCAACCGAATCACACGGAGAACACATCGGGTTTAAGAAGTCATTGGTTTTCTATAGGGGAAAACCCCCTAAAGGTGTCAAAACAAATTGGATTATGTATGAGTTCACCGTCAAAGATCCTCCTCAAAACAAAAGGGATGCCAATGACATGAGGTTGGATGACTGGGTTTTATGTAGGGTTAAGAATAAAATTGACAAATCTCCTAAAACACGCACTGAAGTTGATGTGGATAATGAAAATTTTGACATTGTCAATGATACGGAGAATGATACCCTTTGGAACTTGGAGAATGCATTATAGATACCGAACTAATGGCAAATGCTGAAGAATTGCATCAGTGACCTTTACCAAACATTGAAGTCAATCATGCAGGAAGCTCCTCATCATTCAGCAGTAATCTTCATACTCAGTATTGAGGCACATTAGTTGGTCTTACTCAATATCAAGGTGCATTGGTTAATTATGCTAATATGGTTCAACCTATTGCCTTTAGTCCTTCTTTGGTGGGTTACACAGATCAGAATGTCTTTGATCCAAATTGGAACAACTATGGCAGCTTTGAATAAATATTATCATTATTTGGATTTCAAAAAAAAAAAGTCCCAAACTCCTACTTCAAAATCACAAATACCTAGCACAGACCCAATCACAAAATATATTTTATATTTTTATCACTTTATTTATTTTATTTTAAATAAAATAATAAGTAAATAAAAATAAAACTAAAACTAAAAAATTAATCTTTTTCTTATATATATAAACAAGGAGGAAAATAATATGCTTAAATGCATCTTAATTTAAACATAGTGTAACTTATAAAACAAATTCAATAGAGTACACTATCTTATTTGTAACAATCGCTATAAATGTTTACTCCTTATAAGATCTTCAATGTCAAAGTTCATGTGAGTGTGTGAATGTGCAAACTTATATAAGGTAGCAAATCTTTATTTCTTTTTCCTTTCAAGATATTTTTGATAATATTATTTATGAGTATTTTCTTCTTATATATGCTCCCAAGATATTGTTACTCACCTCAAAAGTCAAACTTTATGTTAGGATCTAGATACATAAGCATCTCTTCCAAACACTAGTTTGCACAACTCCTTTTCTTATGTCCATTTTTGTTGTTCATCTTTTTTCATAAAGATTAGAGTAACGATTCTTTTTATAAAGACTTAAGAAGATAGATCTGTGTAGGGTGTTAGAGTTTTTTCGCATTGATTTAGCACCAATTTTTTCTATATGGATCAACTCTTTTTGTTTGGCAAGGGGATAACTCTTTATTAATGTACTAAGTTCAATTGGTATTAATCAATTCAAGGCATAGACTCCCTCTATGGTGAGCATCAATATAAACTTTAATTATAATATACATACATATAAGTTCTTCACAATACTTTGTAGATAAATTTTGCCAAAATAATCCAGAGGTCAGTATGCACAAAGTGAATTGTACAAAGTAGAGAAATGCATAAGTTCTAGAATTTATTAAGTGAGAACAAAAGTGCTCAAACTTTGATAGAGAGAGTCTCCAAGAGAGACTCAAGCTATTGACTAAGGGTTTTTTGGACAATAGTTTTTATATAAAATCAATTTTGCAGAGGCCATGATGGAAACCTTTTTGGAAACTGATGGAAGATAACTCTAGAGAGAGTTTTTGAAGTGATGACTAGGTGGTTGGAAACTTGGAATGTCAGGAGTGGGTGTTAGTACATATTTTGATTGTGGTTGGTGAAAAAATTCTTGAAAGGGTAAATTTTGGTGCTAGCTAGATTATCTATATGAGTTATCAGAATATGCCAAGTTTTTGTATTGCTTAACAGGTAAACTTGCAAAATACAAAAATGTGAGTGTTTGTTGTTGTTGTCTTGGTTAGTTATTTTTCCAACCATATGTATGGTTGTTTTTTATGTTGTTTCTTTTTTCATATTATTGTATTTTTCATGTTGTTGCTCATGTAAACTTGCAAATTAATGTTATTTTTTATTTTGTTGTGTATTTTCATGGCAGTGCAAATTGAATACACACACAACTATAAATATGTTAAAATGTCTTACCACCATGCATATAAAGGTTTGGGTGTAGATGGAGATAGTCATACTGAACATATTGTGTGTGTGTGTATATATATATATATATGATATTAATTTTGTATGAATGTTGTTGGGCTGTTGTTCTTTTTCTTTATCATTTTCAAAATATTACATGGTCAGGTTTACGTAATATCGTCTCAAATAGATGTAGAAAATTATAACTTGAAATCTAATTGGATGAATAAGAAGAATTGAAACAATCTGGACAAACAAACATTTCAGACCATATGTTAAGAAGCATTGAAGAAAACACTCAACTTCCACTGATTAGCCTGGTACATGGGTTATGTGCACTTCATGATTGTATAAAAGTTGCCTCCCATATATGTATATATATAGCTTGCATTGTGGTTGACTAAAGTACACTTATCATGATATCTTGCATATTTTGACAAGGCTTTTATGGAGTATGGTCCGTGGTATGATGCTAGTACTATTGGTACATTGATGCAATATATGCTTTAATATATATGCTTAGATTGCTTGGCCTCTAAATATAAAATTAAAGTTGGATATTTAAATTGTGTTTAGTATATTTATATATATTTGTAAGTGGCTACAGGGATATAAGTAGCAGTCACATTCCAAAAAACTACAAGATGAAGAAAAAAATAACTTATGGTTGATCAATTGAGCCACCATTAATTGTCTAACATTAGAATGTTAGTAAGTAATCATGGTCATCAATTTCAGGATATATAAATTGATCGAGTCATGTATTTTCTTTCTAGCAATTTTGCTAGAAACCATTAATCGCCATAACAAAGTTTTACTCAATCCCTAATTTTTTCCAATCTATTACAATCATTTGTGATGCAATTCAAGCAAAAATGACATAACAATTGTGACGCTAAAAGTTTACATGTACAACACTATCATTTAATTAAATGCAATTCTTTTGTATTTGTGACAAAGTAATAAGATCCACAAAAACCACATTATTTGAGGCAACAAATTAACCAATTTAATCAATAGTTTTAGAGTGACAATAGTTTAGTTTATAGCAAAATATTTATATATGCGACATTACTACTTAGCCACAAATATAACTGACCTTTATCTTCAATTCACTGGCATTTGCAACAAGGTAATATGCACCACAAAAAATAATTATTTGCGACATTATCATTACTTGTGATAATATTTTCTGTGTCAGAAAAATTATTTTCAGCAACCATTTTTATATTTGCAGTATAAATAGTTAGTTATAAATATATTTCTAGACCGCTTGGTCGGACTTTTGCGTAACATGAATAACACATTTGTGAAGATCTTTATTGACACAAATATTAAATAATTGCGGAAATATATATTTGAGATCATAAAAGAAGGTCGCGAATAATATTTTTGTTACAACGATATTTTACATTTGCATCACAAAAATAATGTTACAAATGGATTTTTCTCTACCATCAGCTTCCTCTTTTACATCGAAGTTCTTCCACAAAGGCGGCGATAGAATTTTCTGCAAATACAAGAGCTATTTACGACGTACACAAGTTTCGACGCTGTAAACCTTTTGAGAAGCTCTAGTAGCATCCATGTTGTGTCGATTGAATTTGAATGGAAATAATTATTAGCGTCATTTTGTGGGACTTTAGTATCAATTTAATACGAAGAAAAAGGTCATTTATGTTGTAGTGAGTTCAAGATTTCAAGAAATCGAACCACTTCTGTCTTGGCTTTGATTGGATTATGGTAAGGTTTCGAATGAGCCCGAGTTTCAGTTAAGGAAGGTTTTGACTCTAGCATTGAGCCACATTCTCTTGCGGTGTTTCTTAATATAATGAAGAGGGATTCCCATGTCTTGTTCATTATAGACCTCTTTCACAACACGAGCATCGAAACTTGTACCACTTGTAGTTCTGGCCATATCTACTATTGTGCCCTTGTGCCACACTACTCTGAGGCTAGCTTGAAATAGCTATGATAAAAATGGTTTGTGTGTGAGATGAGAGAGCATGTTTTAGGCTTTGATTCAAATATAAATGAATGAAAAAGATTTTCAAGAGCATACGTGCAAAATCAGAGCACCGAGTCACCTAGCGAAGCCATAGATTGATGTAACTTCTAAGAAAGTTTTGGGAGAAGGAATGCACGCCTACAAAATTTGAGTTCAAAAATTTATAGGTTCCATAAATTTTAGATTTACAAGTTATTGAAAAAAAAAAACCATTTATAAATAATCAAATAAGTATGAAAAAACATAAGGGAATCTTAAGTTTGAAATTTTAAATTTGAGCATATCTTTCATATTTGTTAACAAATTGTTGATGAGATGATGAAAGTAGCATTGATGATAAAAGTAATTGGTAATTTGAATATTAAATTTGAAGTTGTGGCCAACAATGGGTTCATAATGGGTCAAAACCAATAAAGAGTTAACAATAGGCTGAAATAGTAAGCCAACAATAACCTACATATGGTTTTGGTCAATTATAGGACCAAAATATCAAAAGGGTAAAAATGAATATGGGGCTTCAAACAATACTCACAACAAACCCAGTCGCAATAAAAAAAATCTCACAATCGATAAAGATTCTCCAAATACATGGATTTGAGAAAAAAATAGTTAACCGGAAATGATAATAATTTTGTAAAAAGTAAAATTAGAAGAATAACTTTATAAATAGTCCACATGATTGAGTTTTGCATTAGCCAATGGCTCCAATACCATGATAGAAAATAAAACAAATAAAGAAGAAAATGGAAATTAAGAGCGAAGGAGTGAGAGAGAGACTTTGAATACTATATCTTTGTTATTCTGATAAGCTAAACTTCCTGATCATTATGAAAATAAAAATAGTTGATTTAATAATTATAAAGTTAAATCAAAATAATAGTCATATTAGATTCTTGATTTAATATTATCTTCAACATTTTCAACTTCAATCAAGTGCCAACAATTTGTCTAATTCTAGTGGTGTAAAGCTGCTAGAGTAAGGATAAAAGATTATTTTGTTAGAAAAATAATTTGTATAGGTTTGGAGTGTTCAAGCGTAGCACAAATCCTTTTGGAAAAAATGAGACTCATATGAAAAAATTGATTTTTTTCAAGATGACTTATTTTATTTTTCAAATAATTGGTTTGTATTTAACGTTACTCTTTTTTATAAAAGCTACAATCATTAAAAAAAATTTCAAAGGTTCAAGCAAGCAATCATCTAGAGTGCTTAAAGCCACAATGATGGGTCAATCTAATTATTGGCTTTTAATTGATATAATTGAGATTAGGGTTGTGCAACAAGTGGAGTCAAATCGGGATGCCCAAATATCCACCCAACCCATCATAGGAATAAGGTCACTTGTTTCTAACTTTCCTATCATCTTCAGGTTTAGATTATCTTTTGATACACCAAAACTCGCTTGCTTCATAGATTATGATATAACTTCTTCTTCAAATGAGAAACTCATCCCATCTTTTGATTTCTTAATTAGGTTCTTTTTGGCATTTTTGTAAGCAATTTCCAAATCATTGTCTTCATCCTCTATTTGTGAGAAGTTCTGAGTCCATGAATGCTATCAATGTTGAGAGTTTTTACAAGTTATACAACATTTACTATTACAAAAAGTAAGGTCTAGAAACATAAAATTTTTTATATGCATTTGAGGTTCAATAGTATGACAAATTGTCCAAACAATCTAGAATCGCATGTCAATTACACAACATGAAAATGAAACTTAGTCATGGCATTGTGTCCAACATGAAAACAAAAATGTTAGATCTACTTTACATAACTTAATCTAATATGTTAGATCTATTTCACATTAGAAAGATTTTTACATTCTGATGGATCACATTAAATCCCATCAATTAGGAGTGAATTTTGTCCAGTCCAATCAATTCGGGGGGTGTTTTTGGACCGGACCCAACCCCCAAAGGGACTAGATTGGACCAGTCCCTATCAGTTTGGTATGGTTGGTCTATTCAGTCTAGCCCAATACCAAATTGGCCAATTAGTCCAATCTATGTCGTTTGGCCCAACTGAAAATTTTTGTCAATTTTCAACCCAAGTGACATTTTAGTCCATTTTCAATCAAAAGTATCAAAAAAGAATTGGAAAAAATCTAATAACATCCAAGCTCAAAATAAAAGGAAAATATACAAAAATAAAAAACTAAAAATAAAAATTACAAATATTACAATCTCAAATACATTTTGGATATTAGTATAATCAAGTGCAGACGTCTCCATAAAGAACAATCTTTTGGCTTATGCTTTTGCTAGGCTTTTGCCCTCCTCCACACTTAACTCTCTTATATTCTCCAAATCACACTTGTTCCCAACTAACATTCTCCCCCTTGTGGTATCACAATGAATTGCTTAAAATTGAATTAAAAATTCACTTAGTTGGCCTTACTATACAAGAGGAAGCATACTTTCATATAAAAAATCAAACCTTGCAGAGAGAGTGGAAAAGAGAGTTAGCACAAATACCATAATGGAACTATTGAAATCATGAAGACTTGTATTTGAAGGAAAAAGTATAAGTCCTATACTAATTTTGATGTGAAATGTTTTTTAAATGAAGCAACCATCACAATGAAAGGAATATTGTGCCTAAATACCATTAAAATATGTAATGTATACGAAGCATTATAATAATTATATGTAGTCCTAGGTTTAGTAAGATCACCTTTTTGTATTTTTATAAAGTGATTTTAAACCATTGATTTAACTCTACCACCACTAGATCTACTACCACTTGATTTAGTACTTACATTGAATAGGAATGAAAGAATGACACTAAACCCTTGTGTTGACTCATTAGCATCATCAGCGGTAGAGTCTCCTAAATCGTTTCTTTTATAGGGTCCATCTAGAAAAATAATCAAACAAAAACTAGATTCATGCCCAAAAGGGCCAAAACAAAGTCTATCGACTTAACAAGTCCAAAACAGATTCATTAACTTAACGTACAAGTCTAAATCTGAAATTTTTCTAGACTTAAAGCATTTATGCTATTCAAATGATAAATCTAAAATCGTTGAGCCAAAACATAACCCATTAGATTAACAAGTCCAAAATAAATCAGATTACAACTTAACAATTAACATATTAATAAAGAACATAACCCATCACTGATTAACAAGTCCAAAAAAAAAAAAAAAAGAATCATTGGAATTAATCCTACTGAGTGAATTGGGCACCCTTATTAAAATCATACATAACCCATCACTGCCATTTCAATATATGTTCAAAATCTCCAATTTTGGATCTATCTCATAAACAAATCCAAGTATCCATATACTACATCGTAGCCAATAATCAAATACATGTAAACATGATATATATATATATATATATAAATATATATCGATCAAATCACAAAATCGTCAAAATTGTAAAAACTCCAACTACCCATAAAAAATTTACATCACCAGAAGCAAAACAGGCAAGAACATAGCAAAGCTGCGTAATTAAATCAATTGAGATGGCCCTATGTATGTTTTTGGTTTCCTAAAACACTTCGGTTTTTTTCTAATGTAAATAGGAAAACGCGAGATATGCATTATCAAGAATGATTCAGTATCTTAGAATGATGACTACATATTCGACTTAAGTCAAAATATCTTATTTTATCTAATTATGATAATTTTTTTAAATTTTTACATAAAATATAATAAATAATTCAATATTTTCATATCTTAAAATAAAAATAATATTAAAAAAATAATATTTTATTTAACTTTTATCTCATCTCATCTCATCTAATCTATATAAGCAAACGACATTTTAATATTTTCTTTAAAATAATAATGAGAAATATTATAAAGAAGATTTACACCACATACTTCCACTTATCTTTACACTTATATTTGAATACACACAAATTTATGGAATAAAATTTCAAAAATAACAAATCAAATTTTTTTATAATTAAATAAAAAAAATAGTACGGATGGAAATTTGGTGGCTCCTTTACTTAAGTCTGCCCCATAAGAATCGATTGTGACATTTTGGTCCGACTCGTCTTTTCGCCCAAATAACATATAAAAGTAGCGAAGTTGATAACCTCATTGTCGTATATTCATAATACCTCATTATTGTCTGCTGCTGTCTCCATCACTAGCACTCTACGCCAACAATTAAACAAATCAATCGAATCCAAACCGTCAATCCAAAATACCCAGACACATCCTACGTACAGGATTCGTTTATTACGCTAAACTCCACCGCATGTATGCATTCTCCCGAGGACAGCAAAACGAAGACGGCCACTACTTCCCTTTCACCGATCTTCTTGCCTTGTCTCGCTCCCCCTCGACCCAACTGTAAAACACCGGAACCTGAAGATGTTGTGGCTGAATGCACTAACGCTTGCTCAGACGATGTTCTTCGCCAACAATATCGTTTTCGAGGTGGAGGACATCCGGTTCGGGACGCCTTGGTGGTTCGTGTATGCTGGGGCCTCGTGTCTGCTTGTCCTTTTTGCCGGGATCATGTCGGGCCTCACGTTGGGTCTCATGTCGTTGGGCCTCGTGGAGCTCGAGATCCTCCAGCGCAGTGGCACTCCCAACGAGAAGAAACAAGCCGGTTCGTATAAACCTGGAAATCTCTTGTTTTTGGAAGGTGGAATTTTGTTTTTTGGGCTGGCGTTCAGAATTTGGTTTTGCTAATTTTCTTGTATTTGATTTTCTGACCTGTGCAGCCGTTATTTTACCGGTGGTGCAAAAGCAGCACCAATTGCTTGTTACTTTACTTCTATGTAATGCTTGCGCGATGGAGGTGATTCCACAAATTTGCTAAAGCTTAGCTATTGTTGGAGGGAGAAAGAGATGAACCATAAAAAAAGAAATGGAAAGAATTTTGTGTGATTAAAATAAATATGGAACCATGACGGATTTCAATATGATCGACTGTTTCCGGTATTTTGCATGCCAAATAGCATTTCACAGATTTGTGCCTGTACTTGGTTTTTCTCTTTGCAGGCCCTTCCCTTATACCTTGATAAGATTTTTCACCCCTTTGTTGCTGTTTTGCTGTCTGTGACTTTTGTTCTGGCTTTTGGAGAGGTACATTTTTTATTTCTATGTTGATAAGGCTTCAAGTTGCAACCACAATAGGCTGAACCGAGAGTTACTTATCACTTACTATATTTGTTCCAGATAATACCACAAGCAATATGCTCAAGATATGGACTCTCTGTGGGTGCGAACTTCGTGTGGCTTGTGCGTATTCTGATGATCATCTGTTATCCGATTGCTTACCCTATTGGAAAGGTACTATTCAGAGTGGAAAACTGAATTTAAAATTTCTGACTTGAAACTTTTATGTCACAGGGTTATGGATCCCTGCTCAAAAAAAGTCAAGTAAAATGTATGTCTTGTAAAATTGGCAGGACACTATCTACCTCCATTTGCTGCACTTTTTTTGGTGCCCTAAGCCATTATGAAATTTTTGCGTTAGAACGCCAAGAGTCTGTCAAATGACACTTTCAGCTCATGCGTTGTGGATGAGGTTTCAGGTTCAACTCCCATGAGGTGTGCGAGTTACTTAGTTAAAAGAAAAATCCTATGCATATTGCATAAGGATAGGACCCTTCTCAAGTTATAAAGCTGCAAAATATAAGATTTTTCCTACTTTGGACACAACTTCTTCCAAAACAATGAACATGATAGGAGAGAAATTCTAAGATGTTACACTTTTAGATGTTACCACATTTTTAGTTGTCAAAAAGTTGTACTTGGCTGGTCAAAGTCATTAACTTTGTTCTCATTACCTCAATTATAGTTAGTCATTTGTGCATAAGCTTGTACTTGGTTATTATCTTACAGTAGATGTTGGATAGAAGAAAGTGAAAGTTTGTGATAGATGTCTTGCTTTATGGACTGGAAGGGGCTAGTCTGAATTTGATAAGGTTTTCTCTATTTTTCCATGAGTCTTTTCTGAGCTGCTTGAAGTGCAGGAACTAATAACTATAATAATTGCTCATTTCTGCCTCCAAGAAGGAAAAGATTTTAGATTGGCATTATTCATGTCAGTTATTCATCAAAAAAAAAAAAAAAAAAGAAGGAAAAGATTTGACAGGAAGAAGAAATGGAAATATTACATGAACCTTTTTATTTGCAAAATTTGTTCCCTTTTGTAAAAGGAAAATTGAGTGAGAGTTCCACAAGGACAGTAAAATTTAGAGGTTCAGGTTACCTCGTATTACCTACATTCCATCGTAGTAGTTGCACTATTTAGTTGTACGGCCCAACTCGTTGAACTGGCCCCCCTCCCTTTCCCCCAAAAAACAAAAATATTTTACAAGGGAGGCACTGCGTTTTGCAGGTTCTGGATGCTGTTCTTGGACATCATGATGCTCTGTTTAGACGAGCTCAGTTAAAAGCCCTTGTCTCTATCCACAGCCAGGAGGTAATTTACTCATATTGAACTCTGCATGATTTGCTACTACTTAATCTGCCCTTATTTATTGGTAAAGATATTCATTAAACTAAAACAGACTCATGATAAAACCAGCTTGCCTGAAAAATCCAATTCTCTTGGTTTTTTTTGTTTTTTATTTTTTAATCTTAGCTTGCAATTTTTGAATTTTAGGCTGGTAAGGGGGGTGAACTCACACATGATGAGACAACAATTATCAGCGGAGCACTAGATTTGACTGAAAAGGTAGCTATTAATATCAAGGAATCATTCAAAAGGCTTCAAATGTTTTCTGTACTTGCATATTTGTCATGGTAAAAGATTCGAATATTCGGCCATCTAATTTTTCTGAATTGAAAGATTATGTCCTCTGGCTTGGATACCCTTTTTCTTTAAAGGTGATACTTTATGTTGGTTCCTTACTCTTATATCATCAGCCATAACAGTTTCTGTCTCCGTTGTTGCGTAATCTTAGTTTTACTTGCTTAGTAGTCGGTATTTCTTCAAAACTTCTTCTGATGCTCCTTTTGCTCCAAAATATTTTAGTTTTACTCTAATTTTCTGGCTTGTGTCCATTTTTAATAACTTTTAAATCTTTCTTTGTTTATTTGGTTTGCCATTGTTTTATAAAATGATCATAATATATTGAATTTAATACAGACTGCAGAGGAGGCTATGACACCTATTGAATCAACATTTTCTTTGGATGTCAATTCAAAATTGGATTGGTCAGTTTTGCTTCAGCTTGATCTTTCTCAAAATTTGCTCTTCAATTTGGTTTTGGTATAGTGGTGACAGAAGCTCTAACTTTTGTATATTTTAATTATTTCGCATCTGGATGAAATATCTATATGTTAGGAGCTATTGTTGGCCATGGCAGAATCAAATGAAAAATTAATTATCACAGCATATTGGAGTGCCTTCTTTTGTTCTTATGAAAGAATAAGGTTTTGTCCGGTTTCTAAATTAATAGTGTTGCTCGAGAGGGGAAAGCATTTATGACATTGGATACTGCCATGGACGATGTACAAGAATAATTAATGGGAACTGCAGCAAGGCCTAAGGACATTTTCCTAGTCTCCAGGGCAAACTCCTTGATACTTATTTTTGTCTCTGCTGCCCTTGTGAACAAAATGCAATAGGAAACAAGATAGACTTCTTAGGATCACCTGCCAGTATCATTCTGTTTTGTTCCCTGTTTTCTGGGGATGGTTCTGTGTCTTTACTTTCACATATATATTTATATATCAGAAGGGAGCTCATAAAAAGATTAAAGTCTTAGAAATCTACTTATAAATCCAAAGTGAACTGATAAAAAATGTTTACCACTTTTATTAAGCAGGGAAGCAATTGGGAAAATTCTTGCACGAGGTCATAGTCGTGTCCCCGTCTATTCTGGAAATCAGAAAAACATTATTGGTCTCTTACTGGTGTGTTTCAAACCTATGCTTATTATTATTATGTTGTTTTAAAAATATATTTTGCTCCCCAACTGTCATTTTTGAGACAGTTATCGTCAATATATCATTTTGAGGCATTGCATCTTCAAACTATCACTCATCGTCCATCACCTAACACCCTCCATCCAACTCTGGCGTGTAAATAAGATTGAAAAATGCCCATATGGCTGGGACATGCCTTATTTGGTGGTAAAATTAGAAAAATAATCTTATACTCTATTTAAATTTATTTATTTTTTTTAAAAAAAGGGTGAAATCTGAAGGGTAAAAAAGAGATAGACAGGGTGCAGCCTCCCTGAAGGGTTCCACCCACAGTCTGTGTCAGGAGGGCTGCAACCTTCTATCTCCCTTTTAAGTTTTCACTAGGTCATTCGCCATTTTAATCCAAATAGGCACATGCTAGTCACATGTGCCATATTTTTTACACTTAATGTTAAAGTTGAACAATGGGCGGATCTTGATTATAAATCATAGTTTGAGAGTGCAATGTCCCTAAATTGATAGTTGGGGTACTACATTGCAAAAGGGACTACATTTGAGGGGTATAAATTGTATTTCCTTTTTTTTTTTTTTTTACTTCAATATGTGAAGAATTGATTTGCTGCTTCTGTTAGCCAGCTGATTATGAAGTATGTTCTTCCTTTTTTTCGTAAAAAATATTTCTTTGTTTGAAATTTAGGTGAAAAGTCTCCTCACAGTACGAGCAGAAACAGAAACCCCAGTCAGCGCAGTTTCCATTCGGAGAATTCCTAGGTGTGCCCTTTTCTACTCAGCATCTCTTTTCAACCTTTTCTGTATGCAAAACATATAAATTCGCATGCATTCATGTCTCAGGGTTCCATCAGATATGCCTTTGTATGATATCCTCAATGAGTTTCAAAAGGGAAGCAGTCATATGGCCGCTGTAGTGAAGGTTAAAGGAAAGGGCAAGAACCCTCAACCTACTGCTGAAGGGGAGAAATTCAAGGAAGGCAAAGTTGCCAATGGGAATTCTCAACTGACTACTCCCTTGCTAACTGACCATGATGAGAAATCGGGGAGAGTTGTTGACATGGAGAAACATCCAAGGCCTATCACAAGCGAACACAATGTTCGACCAAATGGGACTGCTGCCACAAACAACTTGTGCCATTTATCTGAGGATATAGAAGATGGGGAAGTAATTGGTATCATTACCCTGGAGGATGTTTTTGAAGAACTTCTACAAGTAAGCTCCACTCCCACCACTACTTGGATCTTTTGAATTGCCAGATCTTTGGCTGAGTAGCTACCCAGACCCATAGAAAAAGTACCTTGCTTGTGCATCACCCAATCTAATCTTCTAATTAAATCCAGTGACAATTCTCAAGTGGTTTTGTCACAAATTAATTTATATGTTTCAAAACAAATTGCACGTACTATTTCAGTTTGCACCTATCTATGCACGGTAGGATTTTTTTTTTCTTTCTAATCCCCTTCCTAAATGCAGGAGGAAATTGTAGATGAGACAGATGTTTATGTTGATGTACATAAAAGGTAGGATGCCATCTGATTTTGCTTGGTTTATTATTTGCAGTCAGTTATCGTATATAAAGGAATGTGAAATATGTAATGATTCGCAGGATACGTGTGGCTGCAGCTGCAGCTGCAGCTTATTCATCTGTAATGCGTCCTCCATCAAATAGAAAGTTGACTGGTCAAAAGCCTGTTGTAAGTGAACAATATTCTGTTAATTGTGCATTTTCATGATGCATGTGGTTTGATCATTATCAGGGGAACATAACTAGAACCACAAAGATTAGGGTAGATTTTAACATTACATGCAAGCATATTTGGCATGTCAATAATTGCAAACTGGAGAAGTGAGCTTCTCCCTGTTTCTTTGAAAATGAGCATCAAATTTCCATTTCGTGTTCATATTTGAACAGATCTCATCAAAATCAAAACCCTTGGCTCCAACTTCTTTTGTAGCTTTTGATGTGCCTGGTGTATGTCGCTTGACTCAAAACTATCTGTCTTTATGGGTAGACTCTGAAAAACTAATTCAGAGAAGTTGGCTAAAATGACATTGTCTGCTCATTGGTTTCTAGCGATCTTGGGTTCACAACCTCTGCACCATGTATTTAGATCTGTAGCAAGCTAATTTGAAAAATTAACATGCTTGCTTTGTTTGATTATATATTGGTTATCGATCAGGGAGGTCAAAGTAGGCAAGGGCAATCCCCAAAGTAGCCTGTGGAGGATGATTCACTTGTAAGGAAGTTTTCAGGGAATCCAAGATAAGCCTCTTTCAGTCTTTTGAGCTTGGAGAGATGAGTTTGAAGTTGGTGGCTTTTATTTCTACATTACACCAGCATGAATAGTTTGCACATGTGTAACTTTTAGGATTTTACTCTTTTTTGTGTCGTATATATTTATACTGAAACTAAGTACTTTTTATACGAGTATTTGGAGAGAGATGATCGTTACCATTAGGAGTTATCGGACCAGATCAACTTTTAAGTTCAAGTATCAATTTTTCAAAAGTTAAAAATTGAGGCATTGAATTGCAAATCATTACAACCTGGATATTAATTTTGCAATTAACCATTTAATTTGAGGATGTGGGACTTCTTCTCTTAGAACAAGTGTGGGAATTCTCTCCTCCTTTTCTCCCTCTCATGACAAATGGATTTTCATGGTGATTTCTCTAGATCCTGAATAGCTTAAAGTCATCCAACATTCCAACATATTGAAGTGTAATGTTTCTGAGGTGAGCCATATAAACTAGATGTCTTGAGTTCAAAATCTTGCATTTACATTCTTGGTGTTATTGGATTCGGAGAGGGTGTCTTTTTTTTTTTTTTTTTTTTTTAATTAATTTACTCAAGATGTACTTGGAGAAAACTTCTTGTCAAGAGCTTGTGCACCTTTGAGATTAATCTTGAGTTTTATCTCATACTTGTACCAATAAAATAAGTACAATATTGCAAACTGTGTATGGTACGCTATGAATACAAGCTTGATAATCAAATGAAAGTATTGAGTACAAGAAGGAACATTTCTTCTTTACAACGCTTCACATGACAATGACGGAAGCACCATCACTAACAAAGAAAAGGATAAATGAAAATATACAAAAATAAAGAAGAGTGTAGATTAAGAGTAGTTGTAACAAGTTTTATTATTATTATTATTATATAAGGGGGTGGGGGGTTTTGAATCCAAGTTTTTCATTTAGAGAATCGGGCCATATGTCATCAGACTCTTGGTGAGAAGACGTAACAGTTTGAAATAGATACCGAACACCAAATTCCATGGATATGCACTCTCACAACATAACACATTGTTATAAATTTGTACAATATATCATAATGGTTCAATTTTTTTTAAGGGAAATTATCATTATTCATTTATTAGAAAAACTTACATTTTTGACCGGATACATTCTGGGATGTCTCAATATCAAACATGACATCATAAACTAAAATACTGCATTTGGAGCTCAACCAGTACACTATTTTGTTTTATGATTGATCTGGTCTTCACTATTGTTGATACTCTTTATAGACAAACGTCCAAGAGACAACACTTTCTACCTAAATAGAAACTCAACCTCACCCTTCATAAAAAGAAATGACTCATCCTCTACAGACAAACGTCCGAGAGTCAAACTTTTTTTGTTTTAATTAACAACAAGGATACCAAAAAAAAAAAACAGTAAAATATATGTGAAAAAAGACGGATTACATTTTGGATCAATTTCAGTAAACTTTGAAATATGTGATGACAACACACTTGTCTTTTTTCAAAGTCATATCTGAAAGGTCTGGTGGTGGTGAGTCCGGTGATCTAGCACGTGTCAAGAATAGCTACCGAAAGGGATGGAGCGTGAGGACCACATGCAAATGTGGGCGGCGTGTGGGAACTACGAGCTGTGATTTTTGCAAAATCATCCCTTTTCTCTAAACCTTTTTTGACCTGTGAATCTACTTTTTCCACGTGTGTTTCTCGGGAGTTGTCAAAAAGCTGTAGATCTGTCTTTTTTGACTTGAAAAAAAGAAAAATCCAAGTTTTTTACGAGAGAGGGGGGAAGGAGGTGCTAGGTTTTTTCTTTCTTAAAATTTTCAATTTTCCTGTACTTGAGTTTGATTCTAAACTCACTTGGGAATGAGATTGATTGAATTAAGAATATATCTATCGTGTTTGGTGAGTTAAATTTATTAGATTAAACTATTACATCAATTTATGTTACTATACTTTGAATCAATATACATAATATACAAATGATTTTGGGAGAGCTGTTTTTGGAAGTATTGTGGAGGTTAATGAAATGGTTACCTCCAAGAATTTTTCTCTCAAGGCTTTACACGAAGTTCTTGAGGAGGAAGTTTTTATGTCTTCACTCTTGAGTGGAAGGTGGCATATTGTCTTGATTGAAGCAAGAGTTTTTTCTGGATTATTTTGATTGACATAATGGCTGAGGATATCATCATGCAGTGGAACAGACTAAGTCTTACGAACATTGAAAATGAGGGTGTAGTAGTGTTTGATACTAATGTTGAACAAACTATTGAAAGTCAAATTCTATCTTGTGGGAAAGATCATGACTGAAAGGAGGATCAATAGAGAGGCCTTTAGAGTAACTATGCTCAAAGTATGGAAAGTTGGGAATGTTGTACGCATTGTAGAAGTGGGGGTGAACCTGTTTATTTTTTAATTCAGTTTTAAGCAAGACCTTCAAAGAGTATGGGATGGTCAACCCTAGCTGTTTGATCAGAATTTAATTTGTCTGGAGTTTTTTTATGGTCTTACTCCCCCAAGTGAGTTAGTGTTCAATCAAGCTTACCTATGGGTTCAATTACATGAATTGCCTTTTGGGTGTATGAATCAAACAGTGGGGTCTCGAATGGAAAAATGATTAGGAACACCATATATGTGAAAGTTGATGAAAATGGCAATAATTGGGAAAGATGCGAGCGGGTCCTAGTAGAAATTAATCTTTCAAAACCACTTACAAGAGGAACAATGTTGTCTCTAAAAGATCATCATGTTTTTATGCCTTTTCAATATGAAAGGCTGCCACGGTTTTGTTTCTCTTGTGGAGTTATACTACATGGAAATCTTGGGTGTTTGAACAACTATACATCCTCTTCCTCAATATCCACTTCTAGCATGCAATATGGATCATGGTTGCGAGCCACCTCTTTTGCTACAAGAGGTGGTGTGGGGATATTCATTGTTGGAACCTTCTAACCCTGGTGCTAGAGAACGGTTATCTCCTTGTTGTCCTTCTAGTAACTGTGATGACAGTTATGTGGCAGTTGGAATGTGAGTAATATGTGGCAACATCATAAGGAACTAGAAGGAAATGTGATTGACTTTTCATCAAAAAATATAACTTCATCAACAGTAACTACTGCAACTTTCGTAACTACCAAGCTTGGTCTTGTCTTGCAACGTGATCTCCCATCTACTTTGGCTAATGCTCCATCTCCTGTTGTTTCCCCCATTACTAATGATGGGATTAGTATTGAGATGCTGGAAGTCTTGGAGAAGAAGGATGAATATGTGGTGTTTTCTTCCCTGCATCAATTGAAAAACAACATTAGAAATTCTGCTACTAATGATGATCTTACTTATTATGATGCTAAGATTGCCACTAGGAAGAGGAAGTTTCTGCTTATTGGCAATCAAATTAAGGATGACAAAATGTTGTAGAGGAGGAAGCAAAAAAATGTGAAAGTATTGGTGGAGGCTAGTTCCCAACCCTACCAAGAGAAATGAGGCTTGTTAGGGAGTTTTTCCCCCAGGCACAAGGTCTAGAGCCTGAGTCCAATATCATGAGAGGCCCCAGCAAACTGGGCGATCCATCGTCCCAATTAAAGGGTTCTTGATCCTCAACAAAGGCATTTACTATTTGAGAACTGCAAGAAGATCACCCCCATGTGAAGGATGGAAGAAAATGCCAAATGGTTAAAGGAACTGAATTCTAGGCAGCCTTGAGTGAATAGGGGAACACAAATCACGGGTAACCCTCGATTCTTGAGCAAGAGAAGAAGGAACAACCAGGCGACATGCATCCACTGGAAGAACAAAGAAGGGATCACGCCGCATTAAATGCGCCACCCCAGAGGTCCACGCCACATTAAATGCACCACTTCCA
Organism: Carya illinoinensis; assembly: GCF_018687715.1. Classification (NCBI taxonomy): domain Eukaryota; kingdom Viridiplantae; phylum Streptophyta; class Magnoliopsida; order Fagales; family Juglandaceae; genus Carya; species Carya illinoinensis. The sequence goes on along the minus strand of NC_056759.1, from coordinate 14,306,827 downwards.
AAGAGCCACGCCGCATTAAATAAGCATGGCTGAAAAGGCTACGGGGAGGACACCATGTCCTCCTCCTGCCGCAGAGCATGAGCGTCTGACCTCGGGAACTAGGTATAAAAATGATTCTTAGGTATCAAGATAAGCGTTAGACTCTCTGAACTCTCTCTACTCTTATACAATCTTCTCTAAGGCAATACTGACTTTAGCATCAGAGACTTCTCGACCACCGTCTAGCAGTGTTTTCTTTGTGTTCACATGCTCTAGACCGAAAACCCAAGCTGCTAAGGGCCTGGCCTAAAGGTGTATGAAACAAGATGTTAACAATGGCGCCGTCTGTGGGATCCTGAAAAATTTTACGTGTCCTTCGTATGCCTAAGAGAATCCATTCTCAGACAGCTCAGGACCAAGAAGAAGCAACATTAGTGAACATGGAAGTTAGACTAGTAGTGATGGAACAACTAGTAAAAAAGTTGACACCACTAAGGTGGGTGCTCTCCGAGAGGAAAACTAAGCCTTCAAGGACGTTAACAATGGCGCCGTCTGTGGGATCTTGAAAAAATCTACATGTCCTTTGTATGCCTACGAGAATCCATTCCCAGACAGCTCGGGATCAAGAAGAAGCAACATCAACGAACATGGAAGCTAGACTAGCAGTGATGGAACAACTAGTAGAAAAGTTGACACCACTAAGGTGGGTGCCCTCCGAGAGGAAAACTAAGCCCTCAAGGATATCATCCAAGAACCAGGGCGTGACAAAGAACCCAACAACAATGAGCATCATGGGTCCAGAAATGCAGGGGAGGACGGCGACGCAGATGGAGAAAGGAAGAATATGCATAATGCACTGCATAACCTCAAGTGAAAGAATAAGGAGATGGCAAGGAAAATGGGCACCTCAACGTCAATAGACCAGCTATTCATTAGCTCGAGCCTGCCGTACAACGTAAAGGTGATGGTGGTATACCTACCACCAAAGTTTTGGTTCCCTCTTATGAAAATGTATGATAGGACTCAAGACCCGGGGATTTGGTCGAACACTTCGAAACCTTCAAGGTGCACATTAAGCGCGAGGGTCAATGAGTCGAGTTCAACCTTAACATACTGCTCAACCTCCACCAAGGAATCAGGGAAAACCCAGCCTTACATGCCACTCGGCCCCCTCGCCAAGCGTGAGGGTCAAAGAGGCGAGCTCAGCCTTAACATGCTTCTCAACCTCCACGGAAGTATTAGGGCGAGCCCAACCTTTACATGCTGCTGGGCTCCTCTCATTCTACGCAAGGGTCAACGAGGTGAGTTCAGCCTTAACGTGCTGCTCAACCTCCCCCAAGAAATCAGGTGAGCCCAACTTTCCATGCCGCTTAGCCCCTCTCGCTAAGCGCAAGGGAACAAGACGAGTTCAACCTTAACATGCTGCTACACATCCACGGAAGAATCAGGGTAAGCTTGGCTTTTACATGCCACTCAGCCCCTCTCACTAAGCACAAGGGTCAACGAGGCAAATTCAACCTTAACGTACTGCTCCACCTCCACGAAAGAATCAGGGCGAGCCCTAGTCACCCCTTTGAGCTTTACTGAATTATACTTTGGCCTTATATTTTTCTTTCTTGTAAACCTCATATTCCCTACCCTATTTAAGCTTAAACATTGATTTCCTTACCTTTCAAGAGAACTAAGTTTACACAAAGTCACAGACTTACAAGAGCATGAAAGGCAAGAGGGGTAGAAGGTCTACAAGTAAAGTTAATTATAACCATATTATCAAAATCATAAATTTAGGGGTGTGAAAAGTCAACTCTTCTACTGTGTGGCCGACAAGATAAGGCTGACAGAACGAGAGTCATCCACAAAGGCAGTAAAAAAGGTATGGTTTATTTCAAAAAAGAAAAAAAAAATTTCCGACCTTCCGAATAGAGGGGTAAAGAGAGAGATCCTTGAAAGTACAATAAAGAGAGGTATGTGGAGAGATTCACAATAATTGAGAAGAGATGTTTGTGTTACAAGTGAGAATACTCTATTTGTTCTGTTGGTGTTCAAACTTAAGTTCTCTTGCTTTGTTTGAATCCTACCTTTTCTTTGTAGCCCTCACTCTAGCCTTACATTACAAGCTTAATAAAGACCTATTGATCCCTAGTAATAATTTTGTTCTACATTAGTGGAGAGTGATTTGAAAAGTAAGCATACGGAGTTTTTAGAGATACATTATTTATTTACTTGTTTGCATAAAACCTCTAGGGAACTAATGATGAAGTGAGAATGATAGGTATGAATGAATGTAAGGATGAATAATGCGGTGGAATTGAGTTTTCAATTAACTTTTGGACTTGATTAATGTTGAATGATTCCTTTGAATTAAAAACTTTAGGCAATAAATTTTATGAATCAAACCAATGCTTGTTTAAATTTTTTTTCTCTTTTTCTTTGCTCGAGGGTGAGCAAACCTTAAGTTTGGAGGTATTTGATAAGTGTATTTTTATGTGATTTTTATTACTCTTTTATTTATGAAAAGTGTCAGTTTTCCTTTAACACTATTGATTTTATTTTATTTCTATATATTTTTCTTTATTTTCTTGGATCTTAAGGAATGGGAAGATTTAGTACAAAATGAGAGCATTTTGGTACAAAAGAAGAGAATACGGATCCAAACCGACGAGAGCCAACGAGATCTGAAGAGAGCCAAGGAGATTTGGACGATGAGCCTCGTCCCGTAGGCAAAAAAGAGATTTATCTTGCCTAAAGGCTAGAAGACTTACCCCTCGATAGGCAAATAGTCTTTCCTCTCAGTAGGCGAGACCCCAAGGGCGACTAGCTTAGGCGATGAAAGTTGACCCTAAACAACCAACTTAAGTGACATCATGGGCAAGAACTAGCAAAGGCGAGCAAATTTACCTCTCAATAGGTTGGTGAGAGGGGTCTATAATCCCAGTCGAGAGTCTTTCATATCGGTCAAGAACCTTACATCTCAGCCATTGGATGAGGAGACCAGTTATATTCAACGCACACGACACCTACCCAGTGGGACCTTCCCGAGCTCCGCAATTCAAGCCACATATCACAGAATCTTCCATTTTAGATAATTCTGTTATTTTTAAGATATTTTTTTTCTTTTGTTAATATTTATCTTTAGAAACTATTTTCTAGATCTTTAGGCTAGATTGTAGCCGTAAGTTTCTAATTCCATTTTTGTCAACTTTAACAGTTATTTAATCCTGACTTGTGAGATGAATTAAAGGAGTTGTTGAAGAGTTGAGAGTCGACATCTAGTTCTTAGTTCAATTATTATTCTTTAAGGAGGAGGAGGATCTGGAAAGCAGAAGCGAGAGCTGCATGCCTTCAACTGACTCCAATGAAGAACACTAATTTTATTCTTTTTCTTTTTAGTTCGATTATGAACTAATTTTATTTTTTAGAGCTTTGATGTAGTCTACTTTTGAACACACAATTTATATTTCAAGTTATTTTATTTTCAATTTTTCTATGATTGAGTGTTATTCCTTATTCTTAATGCTTGCAAATTTCTAACCAGTTATTGTTTGATCTATTTAATCGCAATGGGACCAAAAGGTAATTTGTGATTAGAGCTCTAGGATTAAGCACTATTAATTGAGCGAAAGTAGAGATTCTTTACCACGATTAGTGTAATTTTTTAAAAAAATCAAAAAATCAAAAAACTTAATGAATCTCCAATTAATTAAATTCACATAGTGATATGGAGTTATTAGTTGTAGATATTTTTAATATTATTTGAGAGAAGACAGTAAATAGTTAAGGGATTGTTTTTATCAACTTGGGTAATTTAGAATTTTATAACAGGGAAGAATAAATTGTGTGGGATTTGCTAGATGAAATCAAGCGCTCTAAATCTATTCTAATTATCTTTACAATCTTCATTTTAATTCTCTTTTTTTCAGTTTAATTTAGATAATCTATTTTTTAAATTTTGGTTTTCCAAATAGTAATTAATTTAGTAAATTTTAGTACTCAATAGCATAATTAATTTGTGGGTTCGACATCTATTTTCTTTAAAACGCTTTAGTACTTGTTACCATTATTTATACTTGCAGATATTTTTATGCAAACAATTGCCCTGAAGCTGCAAATATCCCAAGCCCCCTTTTTATATTTTGGGTAAGGAGGAATTCACAGTAGATCAAGTCAGCATGCTCTGGGTCAGACTTCAATTGTGCACGCCACCACAGGACGCAGCAGCATATCAGAATCCACCAAGCATTCGGATGAATTTGGGCAAGAGCCAGCCCAAGATGATGCAAGACTTCGGGGACAAGACGAGGGAAGGGCAACCTCAGCCCACAAGAGAACATACTGGGGAGGAGAGCGATGCATGACGAGGAATCGCTAGCATCGACAGCCCCCTCCCGCAGCCAAAAAATCTCGAAGGACATAGTGTTGGGAATGCGGTAAGTGGAAATCAGCGATAGAAAAAAGTCACAGGAAGCCTTTGAGCACTAGTGACGACCGGTGTAGCCTGACTTTGGAGCATGAGCCTCGGGCAGATCTTGCTCATCAGAAACCGTGGACTCATTGGACCTTTTAGTAACCATTTAGAGTAAAGGAAAAGAAGGAGAGAACAGGGATGCAAGGAGAAGGCAAACAAAATAAGAAGAAAGCGACAAAGGCGAGACGGAGCTTATATAGAGGAGAGGACAAAGGCGGTTTGACCTTCCAACTCCCACGAGCTGAGTGTAGGAAGCAAAGCAGTTCAAATCCCGCAAGCATGCGATGCGAAGCTTGAAAAACCATTTGACAGTCATGGAACCCAAGGGCTCGACACGTGGAGGGACCAAAAGGCAAAAGCATCATAAAGGATACCAAGTAATGACAACCGTGAAAGAATGGGGAAGAAGAAATTCCCATCGAGTTGGCCGGATGAGAATTGGCATGGTAACTGTTAGAGGATTTTTCCCCCAGGCCCAGGGCCTAGAGACTAAGTCCAATATCATGAGAGACCTAGGCTAACCCGAAAATCCATCGGCCTAGTTAAAAGGTTCCTGACCCTCAAAAAAGACGGTTACTACCTAAAAAGTGCAGGAAGATCACCCCGATGCAAAGGATTGAAGAACGCAGCACATGGTTAAAGGAACTGAATCCTAAGTAGCCTCGAGTGGACTAGGGAACACAAATCACGGGCAACCCTCGATCTTTAGGAAGAAGAGGAAGGAAGAACCAGACAATATGCATCTACTGGCAAAAAAAAATAAGGAGGTCACGCTGCATTAAATGCCCCCCCAGAGGGCCATGCCGCATTAAATGCACTCCCTTCAGAAAGCCACACTACATTAAATAAGCATGGTTGAAGGGGCTATGGGGAGGAGACCTCCCCCTACCGCAGAGCATGAGCCTCTGATCCTGGAAACCAGATATAAAAATGACTATTAGGTATCGCAATAAGGGTTAGACTCTCTGAACTCTCTCTACTCTTCTACAAACTTCTCTAAGGCGATACTGACTTTAGCATCGGAGACTTCTCAGCTATCACCAACGCCACAGTCTTGCAGTGTTTTCTTTATATTCGCAAGCTCCACCCAAAGGCATACGAAACACGATGTTAACAAGGCTTTTAAATTGGAACTAACGAGAGTTTTGCAACCGTCAGATAGTTCATGAGCTTAACCTCATGGTTAAGGATAAAAAGCCAAATATTATATTTCTTATGGAAACTAAGTTACATAAAAAAAAGATGGAATAATTGAAGCATCTTTTCGGTTTTCATAATATGTTTATTTTTGAAGGATTGGGTCGTCATTATGGGTTAGCTTTGTTTTGGAAGGCAAATATTCCAGTAGAAATCCAAAGTTATTCACTAAGACATATTAATTGTTGGGTTAGCAACATCCCTCCTAAGCATCCTTGGATGCTCACATGCTTTTATGGCCATCCCATTACTGAGAAAAGAGTAAAAGGATATAACATATTAAGGCATCTTAATACTTTAAACCCTCATATGTGAGTTTGTCTTGCTGATTTCATTGAGATTTTATTTCATAGTAACAAAGAGGGTGGTGCAACAAGGAGTGAAACAAATATCTCTTTTTAAAGATGTCTTAGATGATTGTCAACTTCATAACTTGCGATTTTCTAAAGGGAATTTTACTTGGTTGAATAATCGAACAAATGATTGTTTTACAAAAGAAAAACTTGATAGAGTCGTGGCATCATTTGTTTGGTGTGATGAATTTGGAATGTTTGATATCAAGGTACTGACTTCAATAACCTCTGATCATTATCTTATTCTAATGACTATAACTCAAAGAAATAGATCCTCTTTTTCTATAAATAGACCAAGTAGATTTGAGGCTAGATGGGCTTCTTATGAGGACTATAGTGAAGCTATTAAAGAAGCTTGGTTACAGGCAGACTGTTTTTCTGATAATCTTACTACCTTGTCAACTAAACTTGGTTGTTGTATGAAATCTATAAAAAGATGGGTTAGAACTAAAGATCCAATCTTGGATCACCATCTGAGTTAGAAGCTCAACCAACTTGAAAATGTCCAGAAGAATCTAACAGCATCTTCAGTACCAGATGTCAGTAAACTACAAAAAGACATTTCCACTCTCCAAGAGATCCTGCACTTGAAATGGAAGCAAAGAGCTAAAAGTACATTAGCTACAAAATGGGGATAAAAACACGAAGTCTTTTCATTTGAGTGCAAGTCAAAGACAAAAAAGAAACAAGATCTTTCAGGTGATAGATGAGAATAGAGTCAGTATAATACAACTGCTGAGATAGACCTTGCTCTTACTCAATTTTATCAGCATTTATTTACTTATTCTCATCCATCTCAAATTGATGTCTATCTAAAAGATATCACTCCTAAAGTTTCTGATGAAATGAATGAAGCTTTACTCCAGACATTCACAGAAGAAGAAGTCAAAGATGTTGTTTTCCAAATGGGACCATAGAAGCTCCTAGACCAGATGGATATAGTGCATGCTTTTATCAAGATCATTGGGATGTGGTGGGTAGTGAGGTTTGTCATGATGTTCTATATTTCATTAACTCTAATGATAATATTGAAGCCATCAACTATACTTATTTGGTTCTTATTCCAAAATTCAAAAATCCAAGAAGTGTATCTGAATATCGTCGAATTGGCCTATGCAATGTTTTATATAAGATCATTACCAAGATGACTACTGACAGACTAAAGTCAATCTTGCCCTCACTCATTTCACCAAACCAATGTACTTTTGTACCTGGTAGACAAATCACAAATAACATCATGGCAGCCTATGAAACTCTCCATGCTATGAATACACATCTCCATGGGCAAAAATGGTATATGGCTTTAAAACAGGATATGAGCAAGGCATATAATAAGGTGGAATGAGAATTCATACAAGCTGTTTTGACTAAGTTGGGTTTTAATACTAAGTGGATCGATATGATTCTGTCCTGTATTTCTACCTCCTCATTTTCAGTTTTGGTGAATGCACTCCCCAACAATGTTTGAAACCATGAAGGGGTTTGAGACAAAGTTGTCCTTTATCTCCTTACCTCTTTATAATATGTGCTGAAACTTTAAGCTCTCAATTGTATGCTGTAGAACAACAAAGATTCTTGACTGGGGTCCCAATAGCAAGAGGCCAAATCAAACTAAACCATCTTTTTTTGCTAATGATAGTCTTCTATTTTGTCAAGCAAACATGCAGGAATGGGCCAACTTAAATCACACACTCAGTATCCATGAAGCTGCTTCTGGACAAAAACTTAAGAACAATAAAACCTCACAATTCTTCAGTAGAAACACCAAGGCAACAACAAAAACATCCATTATGGAGGTGGCAGGTTTGCAAGCTTCTTCAAATCTAGACAAGTATTTAGACCTTCCATGAATTGTTGGAAAATCCAAATCAAGGACTTTCAATGGTATAGTAGAGGGGGGGAAAGAGGCTAGGTAATTGGAAAAACAAGTTTATGTCTAAAACTAGAAAAGATATACTTATCAAGAAGTGTTACAGGCAATGCCAACCTACAGCATGAGTGTTTTCTTACTTCCAAAGACACTATGCCACAAGTTGCACTCTTGTTTTGCCAAATTCTAGTGGGTCATCAAGAGAATTAGTCAAAGATCTATTGGAAAAGTTGAGAATCTTTAAGTGCAAGGAAAGCATGTGGAGGCTTGGGATTTAGAGATCTTCACAGTTTTGATCTAGCCCTATTACCCAAGCATGCTTGGAGGATGTTGATGTTCCCTGATTCTCTTCCTAGCAGGATACTTAAGGCCAAATATTTTCCAAACACATCTCTTTTAAGGGTGGTTTAAGCCCAAGGCCTTCATACTTGTGGAGAGGCATATTCCAGTCTATCCCTTTGTTAGAGAAGGGCCTCATTTGGAGAGTTGACAATGGTAATCAGATCAAAATTTGGAAGAATAAGTGGTTAAATGGGGACTTCTCATACAAGATCCAATTCCTGTGTCTGTCCTTCATGAAAATGCAGTGGTTGCTAATCTCATTGATACTCACATAGGGTGGTGGAATGTAGAACTAATTCAAGCTGCTTTTAATGAGGAAGATATAAAGGAGATATTGAAGTTGCTTGTTTGTGTAATGCCTACTGCTGACAAGCAAATATGGAGGGGAACAACTACTAGACATTTCTCAATTAGAAGTGCTTATCACTTGCATAGAAAATTTCTATCAAGAATTACTAGTGAATCTTCCAATATTGGGGCACAAGGGATTCTATGGGAATGACTATGGTCATTGCAAACAACTAACACTGTAAAATAGTTTCTATTGAGTGCTTGCACTGATACACTGTCTACTCAAGTAAACCTATGTAAAAGGAAGGTGATCTTTGAGTCTAACTGTCATATCTGTTTTCTTGTTGTAAAGGCAAAAGTTGGTTAGGATTAGATAACTAAATGATAAGGTTTATCTTATCATTATATTTGTAATTTTTAGATGAATAGAAAATAATTATCGACTTTATCTTTAAATAACATTGAGTTTATCTAGAAGTCTTAGAAGTTGTTTAAATAAGTCATTTAAGTAAAATTCGAGTCCATAAGTATCTGCATTTATCCAAAACAGAAGCTGAATAGAAATTAGTCACTGCAGTAAAGAGTTATCGTGAAATGTCAGCAATTCGTTAGGAAATGTCGTTGCGACAAATTCCATTTGTTACCAGAATCCCACTTCAACTCAAACGCTTTCCATATTCTTTATTTAAGAGATCCTGTTGGTTAGAATCTGTAGAGATTGATCTGCATATTTTCTAGAGCACTTTCTAGTGCATATTTTGGTGAGAAAATTCCTTAATGAATTTTTATATTTGTTATCTCTCATTGAGTGTGATCATGCTTCAAGTTTGGAGGATCGTTGATTGGATTTCAGCCACTAGAATTCCAGGAGAGAATGCAACAGTTTAAAGATTGCCAAAAGTTATGGCTGCTACTGCGGTAAAAGACAAATGGGTCGTTTGTCTGGACAAGTAAGAGAGTCAAGTTACAAAAGTTTTGTAATTGAGAATTACTTATAATTGATTTTCAAACAATAAGTTGACTTTTCTAAATTTGGCTGTCCTATAGAGCTTTACCTTTAAAAATTTTTTTAATAGGTTTCCTTTCGTAAACAATCATTGTGTTATGCAAGTTTGTTTAATTTTTTTAAATATTTGATTCGTTTAATAATCATAATATTGAGATTTAACTAATTTGTTCAAGGCAATTGGTAGACAATTTCGTGGTTTTACAAGTGTACATTGAAAATTTCAATAGCATCAGAACGTGGTTCACTCATTCAAGTATGATCTGTGCCCTTGTAGATCATGTCGGCGTCATATATGTTTCACCACATTTTGATAGAGAAAACTATGCTTATTGAAAAGTTCATATGAAGGCTTTTCTCAAGTCTTTGAATGAACATGTATGGAATTCGATTGAATGAAGATGGGCTAAACCCTAGACATCTATAGATGCTTGGACTAAGGATGAAATTAACAATTGCAAATGGAATAGCAAAAGACTTAACGCTATTTTCATAGCAGTATCCTTCGAAGAACTTAAAAGAATCTCCATGTATGAGATTGTTAAAGAAACTTTGGATATTTTGGAAGTTACATATGAAGGCACAAAAATAGTAAAAAATTCAAAATTACAGATGCTAACCTCAAAATTTGAATAAATTAAAATGTTAGAAGATGAGAGTTTTAATGATTTTTTTATGTTAAACTAAATGATATTGTGAATTCTAGGTTTAATCTATGCGAAAAGATAGAGGATTCAAGAGTCGTGAGAAAGATTTTGAGGTCTCTACTAGAAAGATTTCGTCCTAAAGTTATTGCCATTAAGAAAAGTAAGGATTTGGATATAATAAAAGTTGAAGAGTTGGCTGGTTCCTTATAAACGTATGAATCCCCACTTCCTCAAATAAGAAAATGTAAGTCCATTGCTTTAAATATAGTAAAAGATGATGTTGCTCAGATGACCAACACAAGAGGGGGTGAATTGGGTTGCATTTAAAAATTAACAATTATAAATCAAATATACAATATAAAATATAAATAAAATACGAAAAAATAATAAATATAAAGAGTAAAGATAAAAGAGTAGCAAATTCAATATGTTAATGAGGTTCGGCCTCACTGCCTATGTCCTCGCATCAAGCTACCCCTTGAAGATCCCCAAATTCACTATTCAACCTCTTTAAGGTGGAGATAGAAACCTATACACCTTTGAACAACACCGTTACAGTTTTAAAACACCCTCTGCACTTGCAATCACCTTACACATAGTGATTCAATTATTTCCTGTGTAGAACACTTTCTACACACACAAGGGTTATACATACCATTTTATTGATATAAGAGCTAATAGTAGGTAGGTTATCAGAGAACACTTCTCAATGAGTGAAATAAGAACAATACAACGCAAACTATATCTCTATCAAAATGAATAAGGGTTAAAGCTCAGTACTTAGAGAAGAGAGATTGAAAATTTTGAATAAATGTTACAAAACTTGCAATGATATGCGTATGCTCTTGGTGTTGTAAATTTGAAACTCTCAAATAATCTATTTATAGGCATATGAGATTTCATATTCAAATTTAAAAAAATTCACATGTTAAAGACAACATCATTCACTTTTCAAAATATTCAAATAAAAGTTTCTTCCTTTTTCAATTTGTCAAAGACAATATCATTCACTTTTCAAAAATTTCAAACATAATCCTTTTACTTTTTACATATGATAAAATGAGTATTATTTACTTTTCAAAATTTTCAAATAAAATCATCTACCTTTTGCATAAGTCAAAAAGAGCATCAATCACTTTTGAAAATATTCAAATAAAGTATGCACATGTGAAAGATGACAATCAATCGTCTTTAATATTTTCAAATTTCAAACTTTTAATCATGTCATGCACATGTGAAGGATGACAATTAATCATCTTTCAAAATTTTCAAAAGATTCATGCACATGTAGAAACTGTATTTTAATGCTTTATGATAAAATATTAATTTTAAACCTTAATCCTAATTTCGAATTTTTCAAGAGATGTACAAAATTACTCAATGAGCTTTAATGTGAACTTGTTCTCTTTTTACTCATGCTTGGTTTCTTGGTGTGCTTGACTCTATTATGTAGACAACTTGAGTTTGAAACTTGAATTCATTTGTTATCATCAAAATCAATGTGTAGATATATAATTACACGAATTTTGAAATCTTGGGTTCAATAATCTCCCCATTTTTTATGATGACAAATATTTGGTAGAATCTAAAATCTGTATTAATACTTAAACTTCCCCTGAGAATGTGCATTAGTTTTTCAAACAAAAGTATAAATATAATTTCAAGCATATATAACAAGTTTAGCAATTCAGACAATGTTAATGTTCTGGTCTAAAACTTCTCCCCATTTTGGCATCATTAAAAAGGATCCGCAGCAAGTAAATGATCTGAAGAAAAAAATGGGGTGGTAGTCAAAAAATATAGATAGTTGAAAAATTGGAACCACTCGTAACCCGACAAGTGCTGCAAAGCCTTGAGACCTAACTCTATGAATTTAGTATGGCTGGCAATTTGAACAATCGTCTGATGTTGTTGACAAACAAGATTGAGGGTTCTGAGTTTTTATAAAAAATAATCATTTTCATCCATTGGATACCAAAAAAAATCACATTGCTCCTTAACCTGGGTTCTATTTTTCCATAACGATAATATGGCCGAGCAATTCTCTTCTATTAATATTTCAGACTTGAATCAGGAATCCTTTATGTCTCAATAATCAATTTTCTCTCCTGAGGCTGTTAATACCATGATAGGAGTAGAGATACGTTTTCCTGGTAGGGCTGATTCTAAGATTATTGCAGAATCAAGAATGCTTAGTACTCAATATGTTGCCTCTGTTCCCACCATGTCTCAGAGGTTAATGGCGAGGGTGAGTGAGATTGATCATCTTAACAACCAAATATTTGAGTTACGATAGAAGTTTGCTAATAAGGATAGAGAGAATTAAAGGTTAAAGCAAGAAAACAAAGAGTTGAAAAAATTTACAAATTGGTATGCTTATAATCTTCAACCACGAATAGAGGAACTAGAACAAGAAAGAGTTCAGATACAAAGTCAACATCGGCAGATAACAGCAGAGGTTCATCGTTTATGAGAAAAATAGGGACAACTTGCTGTTAATCTTGTTGGCTTAGTAAGAAAACTTTTGACAATATATGTCCAGCATATATTGTATTTTTTGACTAAATAAGATTTGAAGAGATGATGGCTTATCTTGTTCTTTATGCTATCTTTATAAAATCAGTCTTAAAGTTTATTCAATTCGCATCAAATCTTATTCTCATCTTTATAACTCATCTGCATTCCTTTAACATTCTCGCTTTAAGCTTTCAATTCTTTTCTAAATGGCTCATTCTTCTAACATTCCTCTAGATCCATCTATAAGGTATTTTACAACTCAATCTATTGTCCTTTCTACAGCTGCCATTGGTGGTATGTTGCAGCAATAAAATAACAATTTGGCTAATAAGTCAAACTCCGATACTATCCACGACTTGGTGAGTCTCGGGACTCACTCCTCCTCTATAGTTGCTTTTTCTCAGCGGCTACAAGTCAGAAACCATGAGATTGAAAAGCTTAGAGAACAAAGTGTTATATTTTAGCGAATTGTTCAAGAGTCTTACACAAGGGAAAGAATCCTTCGGAAGAAAAATAAACAGTTGAAATTTCTATTAGATTCTTCATTCTGCTTGCCAATTACCATATATAGGGATGACATGATATTGTACGAAGAAAATGAGCGTCTCAAACATGAGGCTAAGAATCTCAAGTTTATGTAAAAATATTTATAAAAATTATCTCTCTATTTTTATTGACTTTGGTCTATCTTTTAAAAGATATTCATAACATGCATAATACCTATTTCTCTTTTAATCATACATAGTTTATCTTCTGGTAAAGGTTTTGTAAAAATGTCTGCTAACTGATCATGTGTGTTTGTGAAATCTAATACTATGTCACCCTTCTGCACATGATCTCGAAGAAAATGATATCTCATTTCAATATTCTTAGTTCTAGAATGTTGTATTGGGTTCTTTGAAAAATTCATAGCACTTGTATTATCACATTTGATTGGAATGTAATTATACATGAGTTTAAAATCTTCAAGTTGTTGCTTCATGTAAAAAACTTGAGCACAACAACTACCCGCAGCTACATATTTTACCTCAGCAGTAAATAATGCAACAGAATTTTACTTTTTACTAAATCATGAATTTAGTGCATGACCTAAGAAATGACATGTTTCACTAGTGCTTTTTCGATCAATTTTGTAGTCAGCATAATTTGCATCTGTGTAACTGATTAGATCGAAAGATGTGTGCGTAGGATACCATAACCCTAAGTCAATTGTACCACTAAGATATTTAAGAATGCATTTAACTGCAATCAAATGAGATTTTTTTAGAGATGATTGAAAGCGTACACATAAGCACACACTGAACATAATATTTGGTCTACTGGCTGTCAAATATAATAAGCTACCAATCATACCTTGATATACCTTCGAGTCAACTAACTTACCAGTTTCATCTTTATTAAGTTTAGTGGATAGGCTCATTGGTGTTCCAATTTCCTTAGCACCTTCCATCCCAAACTTTTTGAGTAATTCCTTATTATGTTTTGACTGATTGATGAATGTTCTACTTTTTACTTGCTTGATTTGCAATCCAAAAAAGAATATAAGTTCTTCCATCATGCTCATTTCAAATTCTTCCTGCATACTCTTAACAAAAACTTGACACATATTTTCATTAGTAGCACTAAATATTATATCATCAACATAAATTTGAATTAAAAGAATGTCATCATTTTCCCGTTTAATGAAAAGAGTTATGTCGATTTTTCTTCTTGAAAAACCTTTTTCAATCAAAATACTTCTGAGTTTCTCGTAACAAGCTCTAGGAGCTTATTTGAGTCCATATAATACTTTTGTAAGTTTGAAAACATGATTTCGAGAAATATGATTTTTAAAACTTGGAGGTTGTTCAACATATACCTCTTTATTTATAAAACCATTTAAGAAAACACATTTAACATCCATATGAAAAAATTTGAAATTTTTATAACAAGCATATGGAAGTAACATTTGAATAGATTCTAATCTTGCGACTGGCGCATATATCTCATCATAATCGATTCATTCTTCTTAATTGAAACATTGAGCTACAAGTCGAGCCTATTTTCTAGTAATGACTTCGGACTCATCTTTCTTGTCTTTAAAAATCCATTTTGTTCCAATAATAGTATGATGTTTAGGTTTAGGAACAAATGTCCAAACATCATTTCTTTTAAATTGATATAGCTTTTCTTGCATAGCTAGAATCCAATATTCATCAAGAAGTGCTTCATCAATATTTTTGGGTTCAATCTGAGATAGAAAAGTAGTATGATTGCAAATATTTCTAAGAAACGATCAAGTACTTACACATCGTGAAGGTTCTCCCAGAATTTGTTCCACTGGATGATCTTTCACAAATTTTCACTGTTTAGTTGCATTTTATATTAAATTTTGATGATCTTTCCTAATGTCTCCATGTTAAACTTCCTCTATTGTGTTTTCTTTGTTGAGATTGAGACTTTTCGTGTTATTTATACCTCATGTTTCTTCATCAACGGATTTCTTAGAGATTAGAGAATTAGATTCATCAAATACTACATGCATAGATTCTTATACAGTTAAAATCTTTTTATTGAATACTCTATAAGTTTTACTATTAGTAGAATACCCGAGAAAAGATACTTTCATTAGATTTTACATTAAACTTGTCTAAATTATCACTGTCATTCAAAATAAAACATTTGCATCTAAATACATAAAAGTAACTAATGTTGGGTTTTTTCTCATTTCAAAGCTCATATGGGATTTTATCTAGTTTAGACTTTAATATAACTCTATTTATAACATAACATGCAGTACTTACCGCTTTGGCCCAAAAATAACTAAGCAAGTTGTTCTCATTGAGTATTGTTCTTACCATCTCTTAAAAAAATCTATTTTTCCTCTTTACTACCCCATTTTATTGAAGAGTTCGAGGAGCAAAGAAATTATGTACAAAACCATTTTCATCACAAAAAGTTTCAATACTTTTATTAACAAACTATTTTCCCCTATCACTTCAGATACTTGAAATAATATAGTCATTTTCATTTTGAATTCTCTTGCGTAACTTGTTAAAGGTATTATTTAGCTCATCTTTATGAGTAAGAAAGATGACTCAAATATATATAGAGAAATCATCAATAATAACAAATGCATAATATTTTCCTCCTAAACTTGCAACTCTATTTGGTCCAAAAAGATCTATGTGTATCAGTTGCAGCAGTTTAGTAGTGAAAATATGTTTCTTGATTTTAAAAGAAGTTTTTGTTTGTTTACCAAATTGACATGCATAACAAATTTTGTCTTTAAAAAAATTTACCTTTAGTAAATCTCTAACAAGATCATTTTTTGAAAGTTTGGAAATAAGTTCTATATTGGCATGACCTAGTCTTCTATGCCATACCCAACGAGTTTCATTTTGAGCAATTTTACCTATTCCCACGATCTTTCCTTTTGAGTTGTTTCCAAATGTTATGTGTCCTTTTTCTTTAGATCTAAAATCAAAAAACTTAGTCTTGTCTCCCGTCATGTGTTTTGAACATCCACTCTCTAAAAACAATTTTTTTTTGCTTGTGGAGGACTCCATACGTACCTATAAAAACAATTAAAATGATTTTTCTTGGTATCCAAGTTCTTTAGGTCCTTTATTTATTAGTATTAAAAGAAACAAAATTTTTAGGTACCCATATGGTCATAATAGTCATTGTACGCTTTCTTCTAATAGGACAAGCATGATAATTATGACTATTTTTATTACAAAAATTACAAATAACATATAGCATATATGAAGAACTTATGCATTGATTCTATAATTCTTGAGGGTGATTCAAGTAAGATGGTAAAGCACTTAAGATGCAGGATACTATTGTTGGGAAGCTACATTGTCTTGTATCATATATCAACCGAGTGTTGTGTAATATGAAGTGGTCTATACAATATGGGAAGAGGGAATTGAATGGTGTTGCACATCACTTGGCGAAGACAGCAATAGATTTAGATCAGGAACTTTTGGATATTGACTGTATTGCTGATTGCGTTAGACCTCTTGTAATTGCTAAAGGCCATATTGAAGATTAATATGATTGATGTTCTCAATTTCAAAATATATATATATGTATATATATTTATATATATACAATATATACAATATATAAATTATTTAAATAAATTAGTAATATTATTACATCAGTTATGATAACAAGTCTCTCTCTAAGGAGAGTTCCAGTCCTCGGCAAGGAGAGTCCCAAGTGAAAGGTGATGGATGAAATCGAAGACAAGTGGAATAATCTGAGGCTTACGGAGGAAGAGGAAGAGGTCATTGAGCTCCCAAGTGGAGGAGAAGAGGAGATACAGCGTAAGGGTGACCGAAGCCTTATCGGGAAGATATGTTCAGATTGAGTTATTAGCAAGGAAGTCATAGCTAATGCAATGGGGAAGATTTGGAGAATCAGCAAACGTGCGGTGTTTCAGGAGGTGGAAAAAAACGTCTTTGTTATTACTTTCGCTAACCATGCTGATAGACAGAGGATCCTAGATGGTAAACCCTGGTTATTTGCAAGTATGCTATTTATGATTCTACCTTATGATGGAGACTTACAACCCGGGAACATGCAAGTTGATAAAGAATCATTCTGGTTACAAGTTCACAACCTCCCATTAGGCTTAATGTCAGAAGAGTGGGGTCATCGAATCGGAGCATCGGTAGGAGAGGTGTTGGATGTCGATGTTGATGAGGACGGGATAGGTTGGGGCAAATGTCTGAGGGTGAGAGTTGAAATAAAACTACAGAAGGCCTTAGCTAGAGGCAGAACTGTAATGGTAAATGGGAAAAAGGTATGGCTAAGCTTTAAGTACGAGAAACTTCCAAAGATATGCTTCAGCTGCGGGTGGATCCTACACGGTGAAAATGGTTGCATGAATGAAGAAGAAGGAAACCAGGGCTCCAGCTCTCAGTTTGGTTCGTGGTTAAGGGCAGAGGACAGCTATAAACGACGGCCAGTCTTTATCCCCTCAAATGATAACTCAAATGGCCGAGAGAAAGGAAAACAGGATCCTGTAAAGGAAGCCGGAGGCATCGAAGCAGAAGGCTCTATGGGAAGCACTGCGAGTAGGAGACAAGCCGAAAATTTAGTCTTGAACCAAAACAGAGTGTGGTCTGGTGGCAGTGAGAACCATGGTCTCGGAGGAGGAACAGTAACAGTGGACAAGAGGCGAAAGATTTTGGCGGGAGAAGGAGGGAAGACTTCCACAGAGGATGAGACTGATGGGACACAGTATGGGGCAATGCAGAGCATAGGCATGAGTCTACACTGTGGAGGAAACATGCATGGGGACGAGGATCGTGCAGGGCGGGAAACAAGTGATGCACTGACGGGCCTAAATGCAAAGGGTTTGGCAAAAGTGGCCATGGATAAGCCCAAAGCTAAGAACGGGCCCACCAAACAGACTCAAGAGAGGAAACAAGATGATGGGGAAGGGCCGACGAAGGAAATGGACATGTTCAAAAGTCAGTTATTAGCAACGGATCAAACAGAAGGAGTAACAACTTTTAACCAAGGGAATCGCAGGTGGAAACGCCATGCTAGAGGACAGGGATCATCTCCTATGGAGGGAGGCCTGCGACCGGGGACCAAGAGACCAGCAGAAACTAATGAAGAGAACCAAGTTGCACCAGCAAGGAAAAGATGAGGTAAAAATGTTTGTTACAAAAGTGATGGAAATGTCACTTCTAAAGCGGTGGAGGCTGGTGACCAGCCCCACCGAAGGCCATGAAAATCCTCAGTTGGAACTGCCGGGGGCTTGGGAACCCCCGGACAGTTCATAGCCTTTGTTTCCAAACAAAGGAGAAAGATCCTGACTTGGTTTTCCTGATGGAAACCAAGCTGTCCCAAGCAAAAGCTATCAAGGTAGCAAGGAGGGCCGGGTTTGAGTGTTGCGTGGCAGTAGATGCAGTAGGGAGGAGTGGTGGATTGATGCTTATGTGGAAGCAAGAAGTTCAGCTTGATTTGATTAACTATTCTCAACGACACATTAATGTGCTAATTAAGACTGATGAAAGTGATGTGAACTGGGTTCTTACCTGTTTTTATGGTCATCCTGAAACAAATAAAAGGAGGGAAGCATGGCAACTTTTACAATCATTTAATCCTAGTAACATGGGGTGGGGGATAATAGGTGATTTCAATGAGGTTCTATCTCATGATGAGAAGGTGGGAGGAAGGGTTAGATCAGAGAATCAGATGGGGTTATTTAGAGAGGTGGTTGAAAATTGCAATCTTTTTGATCTAGGATGGGAGGGTTACAAATACACATGGTGTAACAGACACGAGAATGAAACCTTCACCAAGGAGAGATTGGATAGGGGGTTGGCCAATAGAAGATGGTTGGAGGCATTTCCAGATGCTAAAGTCAGCACTATGATGGCCTTATGCTCAGACCATAGGCCTATCCTACTGGAATGTTCAAGAGGAAGAGGGGAGAGGACACCTTTCTATCACCATTTCAAGTATGAGATGAACTGGAATAAGGAGGAAGGATGTAAAGATTTAGTAGCAGAAGTTTGGCAAAGAGGAGTTCACACTTCAAGGCAAAACAACTGGTTACAAAGCAAGTTAGAAAGATGTAGCAAAAGGCTCCAGTCTTGGAGCAGGGACATGAGAAGAAACAGATTGGCAGCCATAAAACAGAAAACAGAAGAAATCAAACAGCTGCAAGAGGATGAGAGAGCAGATAATATGGGTGCTCTCAAAAGACTGCAAAATGAGGTTGGCTTTCTACTGGACCAGGAAGATGCAAGATGGAAACAAAGGGCCAAAGTTCATTGGTTAACACATGGTGATAGGAATACCAAATTCTATCACGCCTGTGTTAATCAAAGAAGAAAAAAGAACCTTATAAAGAAGATAGTAGATGGAGACGGGAAGGTGTTAAGTTCAAAGGAGGAATTGGCATTGGGGTTCAAACTTCACTTCACTAAGGTTTATCATTCCTCTAATCCCTCTGAAAGATCCATCCAACTCTGCCTGAATGGTGTAGGTCACAGAATCTCAAGGGGCATGAGTGAACTTTTGGACAAAGAGTTTTCTCCTGATGAGGTAGCTATTGCTCTCAAACAAATGTCACCATTCAAGTCACCCGGGCCAGATGGATTCAGTGCTGGCTTCTTCCAAGACCATTGGGACATAGTTGGCCCTGATGTGGGCAAGGCAGTCCTTGATTTTCTCAGAACTGGCGAGATGCCAGCAGGATTGAATCACACTCTCATAGCCCTTATACCTAAGACAAACTCCCCCAAGTCAGTTAATGATTATAGGCCAATCAGCCTATGTAATGTGTGGTATAAAATAATCTCGAAGGTCTTGGCTAACAGACTGAAACCAGTGCTGCAAGAGGTCATATCCTGGAACCAAAGTGCTTTCCTACCTGGCAGGCTAATCACAGACAACATCATGGTGGCGTATGAGCTTCTTCACACTATGCAAACTAGGCAAAAGGGAAGAGAAGGCAGCATGGCAATTAAGCTAGATATGTCCAAGGCATATGATAGAGTGGAGTGGGGTTTCTTGCAGACAATGCTCACCAAACTAGGCTTCAGTGACAAATGGAGAAGGCTTATAATGACGTGTGTGAATTCTGTCACCTACTCAGCAGTGGTGAATGGGGTACCAGGGGACATTATTAGGCCAACAAGAGGATTAAGACAAGGGGATCCTCTATCCCCTTACCTTTTCCTCCTATGTGCAGAAGGCCTAAGTACACTACTGCATCAAGCTGAAGCTAGAGGCCTCATCAAGGGTGTTGCAGTCACAAGGGGAGGAAGAAGGATCAGCCACCTTCTGTTTGCTGATGATTGTGTTATGTTTTGCAGGTCAAAGATAGAGGAATGGTCCATCATTGTTCATCTGTTAAAAATCTATGAAGAAGCATCGGGACAGACCCTGAACAGACAGAAAACATCCATCCTTTTCAGCTCAAATACTAATACAGCAGTGAAAGAGAGCATCTCCCAACAAGCTGAAGGAGTTATTTGTGATAGCTATAACAAATACTTGGGTTTGCCCACTACGGTAGGAAAATCCAAGTATAATACTTTCAGAGGACTAAAAGAAAAGCTATGGAGAAGGATTAACAGTTGGAAGACCTCTTTCCTATCTTCTGCAGGGAAGGAAGTCATGATTAAGAGTGTTCTTCAAGCCATACCCACCTACACAATGAGCGTGTTTAAACTGCCAAAAAGGCTCCTCAGAGAAATGGAAGCCATGACAGCAAAGTTCTGGTGGACTCACAAAAAGGAAGGCAAGGGCATCCATTGGAAGAGTTGGAGCAAACTGGGTGCAGCAAAAGGCAGGGGGGGCATGGGGTTCCGAGACCTTAACTTTTTCAATAGAGCCCTTCTTGCCAAGCAAGGGTGGAGGATTTTACAGGAACCCTCCTCTTTAATGGCTCAAATTTTCAAGGAAAAGTACTTTAAGACATGCAAACTGGTGGAGGCACAAGCAGGTTACTGTCCTTCCCAAATTTGGAGGAGTTTAATGTCAGTGATGGACCTGATAAGGGCTGGAAGTGTTTGGAGGGTAGGAAATGGGAAAAGCATAAGAATATGGAAAGACAAGTGGGTGCCTATACCCTCTACCTTTCAGATTCAGACCCCTATCAAGATTTTGGACCCTGATGCAACTGTCGATGAGCTAATTGAAGAAGAAAGCAAATCTTGGAAGAAGGTGCTTGTACAAACCATTTTCAAGCATGAGGAAGCCCAGTGTATTTGCAGCATACCAATAAGCACAAGAGGAATGGATGACAAAGTAATTTGGGGGCTATCAGACAAAGGGATATTTTCAGTCAAGAGTGCATATTATACAGACCTGGAGAGAATGAGACAGAAAATAGGAGAGACATCGAATGGAGAACAAAATGATAGGTGGTGGGGGAAAATATGGAAACTAGCAAGCCCGGGTAAGGTGAAACAATTCATATGGAAAGCCCTCAATGAAATTCTACCAACAAGGAGTAACCTTTTCAAGAGAATGATAGTTGATAACGCCACTTGTCCAACTTGCAGCAGGGGAGAGGAAACAGTATTACACGTGCTATGGGACTGTCCTGCTTCAGTAGATGTATGGGGAGAGGACTGCAGTCCAGTTAAAAAATGGGGAAGGAACTATGCTGACTTCATAACACTATGGTCTGATTTTCAATCCAAGCTTGAAGAAGGAAAGCTTCACATAGTAACTGAGGTGCTCTATGGCCTGTGGAAAAGGAGAAATGAAGCTGTTTTTGAAGGAAGGTTCAAAAGTCCTTCTGTCACCTTTCAGTTGGCATTGCAGGAAGTAGAAGCAACCAAGCTGACCCAGGAAAAGCTGAATGAGAGTCAAGCCAGTATAACAGCAGTGATAAGAACCTTATGGAGACCCCCTAGAATGGACTACATGAAAGTGAATGTTGATGCAGCCATGGATAGAAGAATGGGAAGGACGGGGATTGGCATTGTAGTAAGGGACTATAATGGTGAGGTACATGTGGTGCTGGCCTCTCCCATCCAAATAACAAGGTCTACTTATGTAGCTGAGTGCTGGGCCATGCTTTGAGCCATTCAGTTGTGCAGGGAACTAGGCTTCAGGCAGGTACAACTGGAAGGAGATGCGAAGTTGGTGGCGGATGCAATCAATTCAAATACACAGGATTCTTCATGGGACGGACAAGTGATAGAGGACATCAAATCTATTTTGAAAGCCCAGCCAGGGTGGTCAGTATCGTTCTCGGGTAGAAGCAGTGACCGGTGCAAAACTGCAAGTGCACAGTATCGTAGTTTTATAGTAAAGTAATAAGTAGAGTATCGTCCTCAGGGATTGGTACCTTACTCTTGCCAAATACCAAAATTTTACTAATCTCAATTTTATCTAGAGGAATCGCTAAGGTTTTTGTAGTTGCAAATAAACTTAGATCAACTCAAAGAGAAATAAGCAAAGAAAATAAAACTGACTTTCAAAGATCAAATTCAATGGGGAAGAAACCTTCTAGGAAATCGATTTCACCATAATTCTTCACTATGCTTTTCTCATCCAGCTAATTTAACTTAAACCTCTTTTGTCTATTAGCAAATCTCTAATTCATCCAAAAGCCTCTTTCGATAGTCAATTGGAATTGATTCTAGTTTATCAATTCACACAAGAGTATGCAAATTAAATAATCAAGAACGCAATAAGACCAATGATTTAATTACTACACAGGTTCATACAAGTCTTTCGATCTCTATACTTACCTATGCTGAAATATCCAAGATCTACCCTATGATTCCCTCTTTCGATAGCAAATCACAAGATTAATAATCATCTAATCAATGGCCAGTTAATTAGAAGCATTAAACTCAGAATAAATCAGATAAACAAAGAGAGAATTGCATTAAATTAGCATGGACAAACAAACATAGTTCGGAATTAGGTTACATCGTTTTCCTAGAAAGAAGAAAATTTAGCTCATACTAGAATTGGAATTCAACATAAACGAATTCACCATAATTGTTCTGAGAAGATGGGAAGAAGAAAATAAACACTGAAAAATCCTCCTTGCAGCCTCAACTGGTCGTCAAAAGCTCAAGGGAACGATTCAACGCCTTTCTCCCGTCCGTGCTCGTGTATGAATCCAACGTACGTGCAATAAATTGGAATTCCGTCTCCAAAACAAATGATTTGAATCCCTCTAGCTATGTTTTTCTCTCCCAAAGAGTGTTCTCCAGTCAAAAACCGCGGCTCTAGAGTGAAGAATGGCCTTTTATATGGTCCCACGGCGGAAAACCTAAAATCTGTCAAAATACGATGTTCGCTCGAGCGGGGTGTCGAGCGCGCGTCGAGCGTTCGACTCTGCCTGATTTCGCTCGAGCGTCCTATCGAGCGCACATCGAGCGTTCGACTCTGCCTGATTTCGCTCGAGCGGCAAATGTCTCCGCTCGAGCGATCTTCGTTTTTCAGCAACCCGCTCGAGCTCCCTGTCGAGCGGCAGTCGAGCGTTTGAATCTGCCTGAATTCGCTCGAGCGGCCAAAAGCCTCCGCTCGAGCGAACTTGTAAAATCTGCAATATGAAATTTTGCAAGCCATCAAATACCCCCAAACTTACAACTTTGTTTGTCCTCAAACAAAAAGAAAAACAAATGATAGTTTAGGCAATATCAACTCGACCCCAAAGAGAAGTATCATCACTCACCAAGCTTTTATGAATTTAGATTTCATCTCTAGTATCTTACTCTTTTAACATCAAAGATAGCAAGAAAATCAATCAAAAATTTTGCAATTTGTCAAGCAAGAGTTAGGCGTTTACTTCAACCTAAAGCTAAGACCTTGAGTGTGTGTGTGATATAGTCAATTTAACCTCAAACCACCTGCAAACTCAGATAAAAGTAGAACAACTAAAATCAAAAGAATTCTCTTAAAACTTAACCCCATAAGTCCAATTTTCAGAAATCATCTCCACTAATGTAGTCAACACCAAAATCAAAGATCAAAAGGTCTTTATTAAGGTTGTAATGATAGGCCACAGGGTGAGGGTTAAGAAAGAACTGGATATGGGAGATTAAACAAACTGGGAAAATACTTAGTGAAAAGAACATTAAAAGAGAAACTCACATGATTCAAATCATAGCTCTTTCTTGGCAATATGCTCATACTTGTGGCATTATAATTGCTGTAATCACTGATGTAATACT